>NW_004797525.1:640815-652873 GCF_000002075.1 Aplysia californica
CCCCACCCCAAAAAAACCCAAAAAAAACAACAACAACAAACAAACAGCCCCATATATTTATACATTAACTCAGAAACAAGATGGTGTCAAAGGCTACATTAGAAATGCTAATTATGTTTTTAATTACAAGTTCCAAAATAACCAGCCCAGCTGCCAAGAATATATGATGGCCTAAGCTAGGCAATGTTGTTATTCCTTTTTTTTTCCCTAGTCGGACATCAGGAGATTTTGAGATTAATAAGAATTCACAAACAACATAAATTTCAAGCAAACTCAAACAAATAGTAGTAATCTAGCTTAATGTTTCTCATTCTTTAACCCTGATGCTAGATTTTTCTGAAGTTGCACAAATCAGTATAAAACAATTTTCTTCTAATCAAAATGAACATTCTGACATGCCCTTCTTAATATAACAGCGAACTGCAACTGTCAAAGTAAGCCATACTGCTAAAAGATCGAATGTCATCAATAATCAATTTTTATCTTCTTTGAAGTCCCCTTAAGTTGAAAAACATCCTGTACGTCTCAATTCCAGGGATCTTAAATTCTGAATATAGTAAAAGCATGTTGAAATTTAGAAAGCTCAGCTAAACAGAACAAATCAGACCTGGGTACTATAAAGGAGGTCTTCTAATCACAGTTCTATTGTTCAGGCGCTGTGATGCTAACAAAACATTTTGCTAAACAGGAAAGTAAAGACAATTTTTTAAATTGTAACATTCAGTATCTACTTGTTCAGTGAGCAGTTGTTACACTGTCATGTTATCAAACAAAAAAAATGAGGAAAGACTATGAAACAACTTATTATAATTATAGGCCTATAATAGATGGTGTATACAAGAGTGGAATTCATTCTAAAGGATTTAAAACAGCTACTTCGTTTGATTAAGAACTTTCATTCTAAAGGATTTAAAACAGCTACATCATTTGATTAAGAACTTTTGAGTCAGAGATAGAGTGTTAACCACTTACATCATCATTCAGACAAGTCTCAAAAGCTGTGAAAGATTCCAGTGGTAAGTTCAGATCATCAGTTTTGGAAGTGTTCAAAGTATTGATAATGCTACTGGATGGCTTATAGGATTTGTGCTTGTAACAGAATATAATGTGCATTAGAACTCGGATATTTGAGGACTGGAAAAATAATTGGTGCAACTGGGTATCATAGCAATTATTGAAGCGATACACGAAGAAACCTTTTTTACTGCTAAGCATAATTAGGCAAATGATACAGAAATGTCTACTGAGAGTGAAAAAAAAAAATCTCACAGTATTTGTGAGACTGTTATAAAAACAAAAGGGTCAAATCTAAAAAATATAATACAGACCAGAAAACATAATCAAAGAGGAGTATCACTGGGGTAATAGAAAAGTTTCATGCACTGATGCTTTTTCAAAAAGCAAGTTACAAAAGGGGGTATTTCGAAAGAACATTCGTGCAATGCAAGAGTCTCACACATTCCAGGAACCAAAAACGACTAAGAAATAATTACAATGATGGCTGTCGCTGACTTACTGCGGGTGCGGACATAGCTCTTTTCTGTGGAGGTCAGTTTTGGTCAGGATGTGAATAGAATGGGATCACAGCACACAAGGTAAAAGTTCAAAGCCCAGTCAACTGACGGACTGTTTAAGCGATTCTATTCATACAAGTACAAGAAATTCCATCACCCTCATGCATAATGAAAAACCGACATGCGCAAAAATAAAAGATTTTTAAAAATCCTTACGGTTCTATAGCTTCATTAAGAATATTATGATATTTACAACTGCTATAGAATAGTGTGATTTTATCATTTAAGATCTTTTATTTATTAACACAACCATAGCACAATCACCATTTGAAATTCCTTTCGAACGATGAAAATGGAAAGATATTACCAAGTTGCCATTGAAAGATTTCTTACGGTTTATCAACATTCACATTTTTTTGTGTGGTATTAACAATATGAAATCAAAGCTTCATTTTTATATATTATAAAGGCCTATCTATATATATATAAACACAGAACTTAAAGCAGCTCTTTTAACAGAAAGGACACGTAGGAACGACAGAAGACAGATTGCCCATTGAAACTAAACTGTTAATAAACATGCATGGGTTTAAGCTTCATCTATTAACCACGGCTTGCACGAAGAAAACACAGTCATCTTACCTACTATTAGTTAATACAGTTAAACACAGCAATGCACATTTCAGCACACAATAGCGAGGGATCTTCTATAAGAGTCGCAGCTACTCTCCATCTACGTTGCACAATGACTATAATACTGCAACAGTACTGTCACATACGGTAACACTATAGAGGCACCAACCCTGATCACATTTAAATCTGGTCTAAAACGCATTTATTCAAATGTGTCGCAAGGTGGTGGAATCAGGCGCTGGTCAATTTTAGGGCATGTGGGGTTATTGGTATAACCTAAAAGCTTATTTATTTGCCTTGCTTTCAGTGAAAAAAGTACCCACCTATCTTAAATAGAAGTCAAGATATTTACCATAGAAAGAAGTGAGGTCACCTTTTTTCAGTGGTGAAGTTAGCGAGAAAGTTTGGTAACTTCAATAGCTAATGAGTCCTTGAAAACAAAAAAATGACATATTTTGTGCCTTTAATCAACGTTCTTCAGTAAAATTCACATGGAAATGTTTTTATAAGGACATAAATGGGGTTGAGCAAAAAAACAAAAATTCGATAAAAATTTCCAAACTGACGGGAAAATGCCTGTTTCTCCAGTTTCGTTATTTTGACGAGCACTTGATTTCACCACGATGCCTCACAAAGGCTATTCTACTAACTAATTGGAGTCTTCTATCAACGGCAAGTGTGATCAGTAGCCACAGTAATTGTCTTTCTGTGTACTCGTATGTGTTCTTCGGTCAGATTACAGGTGTATGTATTACAAAGGATCTTTGTACATTCAATGGGCCAATACAAATAAAATATTGATTGGAATCTTATTTTATCGTTAAGCGTCGAGAGCTACCAGAGAGTGGGCGCTAGAAAAAGTATCAATTTCATCAATATCATTATGATGATTCATTATCATTATTATTATTACTATTATTATTATAATTATTATTATTATTATTATTATCATTATTATTATTATTATTACAGAGGCATTCAGGGGAACACCTATACTCTGTCTGTGGGACTTTTCAGCTAGCTTTGTCAATTTAAATACTAGACCAGTAAAAAAATTAGCCCAAAAATTGAAGGCTGCGAGTTTTGCAATTTGCAAAGAATACTCAAAAGAAAAGAAAACCGAAGAATCTTCAAAAAAATTGTATCAAGTAGCCTAAATTTTCGTTTATTTTTTTTATTTTCAAAATTTGGATTTTCGATTCTTTTGTTGTTAGGGAAGAGGAAAATCGTTATGCAAATCACATGAACAAACAAACAAGTAAACCACATTAGAGGACAGAAGATCTTTTTAAAGCCCACATTATTAACCCTTCCATCCCCAAGCGCATATATTTTCAGCAGCGCTTGTACCTCCCTCCGTCCCAAGAGCGTATATTCTCAGTTTCGGGGGGGTACCGAATTCGCGCATTTTTCAAAATTAGCGAACTTGATTAAACTTTAATTTTCTTATTACTTGTTATTTAATCTTTAAAAATTGGTATATGTTATTATCAAAGCTACATTACAAAGATACTACATCACTTTTTAGAAATAATGCCTCTTTTTCAGAAATACTACTGTATTGGCTGGGACTGGGGTTAGGGAGTGCACAAAAATGGCTGGGGCTGGAAGGGTTAAATCATTTGCTCATCATCATAACAGCAAACTCTATAAAAACAGACAACTCTCATTACCTTTCAGCAAGCTAAACGGTCAATGATGTTTTTAAGTGTTATGAAGTCACAGTGAATATCACCAACAATCAAGGTTGAAAACAAAAGACAAAAGACCGAAAATTCAAAGCACTTTTTCCAAACTGTGTAGTAAGGCACTGGGGGTATCGGTATATGGGTCACACATGATGTACCGTGGACTTTTTGACTAAGTCCATTACCTTAATCTCTGCGGAGCGTTGGGCGCTGAGCTGATGTTGTCTGTCCTTGATCCACTTGTCCTGGTACTTGTGCTCCAGGAGGTCAAAGATTGGAGTGGAGGGTCTGAGGGCAAGATATTGCTATGGATTATAATCAGTCCTTGGGCTCGTACACATAATTTGGACTACTTTTGGTTTTAGTAGAGGTTTTACGGTGCTAGCAACTGCGTAAGGTCATGTATGAGCGCCAGCAGATTAGAGGTGTTACAAGAGAGTAACAAATATAAAAAAAGAAGAAGGGGAGATAAGGACGAGACATGTTTGATTGGAAAGAAGAAGGGGAGATAAGGACGAGACATGTTTGATAGGAAAGAAGGAGGGGAGATAAGGATGAGACATGTTTGATTGGAAAGAAGAAGGGGAGATAAGGACGAGACATGTTTGATAGGAAAGAAGGAGGGGAGATAAGGATGAGACATGTTTGATAGGAAAGAAGGAGGGGAGATAAGGACGAGACATGTTTGACTGGAAAGAAGGAGGGGAGATAAGGACGAGACATGTTTGACTGGAAAGAAGGAGGGGAGATAAGGACGAGACATGTTTGACTGGAAAGAAGGAGGGGAGATAAGGATGAGACATGTTTGACTGGAAAGAAGGACAACTTTTTCAGGAAGGTAAGAGCTTGAGAAAGAATAGAAAGATTAGAAAGTAAAATTAGGAATTTTGAAGCCAAGAAAGAAGCCTGCAAGCTGTACACAACAAAAAGTGAAAAGTTTTTTCCCTGTTTTTCTCAAGGCCTAGATCTACCCTTCCATTTCTCTTCAACTCTATCCATACGACTGAAGTCATTTTGTACCCCAGGGGTTGTATTCATCTCATTTTACAATACTTCTAGTGCGAAGATCTCTTTGAAACTTTCAGTATTTCTCAAAAAATCATTTTGACAGTGTACTATGCAAAGCGTACGGATCGGATTAACGAGTAAATTTCCTCTTTGGAAAGTGGGGGCACAGAGTTCCCCATGTTATATATATATGCTAATAAAACATGACGTACGTATAGGGTTAAGAAACATTCTCCTCTACTGATTGACTGGCCATCATAAGACATGAACGGGCAAACTGAGTGTAAATTGTGATAATTACAACTGATTAAAATTCATTCATAAATGGCAGTGCACGTTTTAGTTGTTGCGCTACTTCACCTGCTTGGGATGCCAAAAACCATGGTGGGCGGGAGCCTCCTCGACCTCATCTTCCCGGCCATCTCCTTCTGATCAAATGGCAGGCGGCGGATGTCATGCGTGGCTCTGTAGTCGGAGTTTTCTGGAGCTTTCACCAATCCAGCAGCGATGGAAGCTCTGTTGAGACTCATGAAGTCACGCTCAGTGGCAGACTTTGACTTTGTCGCTCCTCCTTTGGGGAGATAGGTGCCAGTCCAGCCGCGGAGAGCTGAAGAACCAAGTTTGCAAACAGAAATTGTCTTAAAAAGATAAGTCGTCTTTTCTTCATACATGCACCTCACACATTTCACAAATTTCAAAGCCAAATGCCCTGAATCAGCATGAGAATCATCTTGATCTATTCATTAATCTATCCCTTATCTTGTCAACAACACTATGATTTTTAAACCACAATGAACACTTTCAGAAAATTAGGGGAAAATCAGATTTAAGTTCTTTAACAAAAGTAAGTAACAACTATATTTGAGGCTTTTCTTTAAAGTTTTATTGACCCTGAGTATACGATGGGCCAGTTCAGCTGGCACACAGCATCACACTGCTGCATTTTACAGTCACTACAAAAATCTACGAAACTCCAACACAAAATAAAACTGTACGTTTATTGCAAAGATAATTCACTTTTTCAGAGTCTAACATTTATTTCATGCAAATAGCTTAAATAAGATTGTGTTTTGGTAAGTTTGTGATGCAAAAAAATTGAATTGTAAAATTGTTTAGTTTTAGTTTTACTAGGAGTTTTACTGGAATTTATGCCCAAATAGGTCATATAAGTGCAAAAAGTAGAAGTATTACAAGAATGTAACATAAAGAAAAGAAGTAGATATTATATGTTTGTTTGTTTTAGTAAAGATTTTTCAGCGCTCGCAACTGCATAGGGTAATATGAGCGCCAAGGGATGGATGACAACAAAGAAGTCTTTACAGGGAATCTGGCTTATTCTGTTCACCTCTCTAACTTAAACAGTACAAAGTCTGTTTGGACTTTCAAGGCACCCCGGAAATAGCGGGTCACAAGAGAGGGTCAAACATACAAAAGAAAAAGAGGAAAATGACGATAGTAAGGATTAGGAAAGAAAAAGCAGCAGTTCCGTGTTGTAATTCAGGCACAGTTATGAGCATCTGTGCATAAAAACGAGAAATGTCCCCCCTTTGGGAAGGGCCTAAAGACACTTCAGTCAGTGGCACTGAATCGGGGGAGGGAGATATTATAAGGACATTGGATCTTTGATAGGACCGAAGAGAAAACAACACTAGAACTCTCGCCAAACAACCATTCACTGAATTGGCTGTGTTCAAAGATAGAAAAGCCTTCCTATAATACTTAGAGTTAACGTGAGGGTAAGAGTTACCGTGGGCTGCTGTGTAGTCCCGTCTGTCGTTGGGAAGGCCATATGTGAAATGTTTTCCTGGCAGTTCAAATCCTCGAGTTTTCACACTGCCAACTTTGTCCTAGGGAATGAGTTTTATGCAATTCAATGTAAATAAATGCATATTATTCTATACTTTCCTGATAACTTCCAAAATATTACATTCATAATTCAAAGTCTAACCTGCTGTAATGGCCATCTGAGCATGACAATCACCGGTAAAAATGACCACCTATCTCTTCCCTACTTGTGTTTTGGGGGGGTTTTCTACATTATAAAGACACTATATTGTCCAAAATGCCCACCTGCCTAAGACAACCATTTTTTCAATACAATGGGTGGCTGTCTTGGACACTCTCAGCTGCACCTACGTTTCAGTCCAGATGAATTAACCTAAAGTAAAAAAGTACTGTTCAACGTCAGAAACAGGGATCGAACAGTTTCCACACTTCGCATTAGACTAATTTCTACTGAATTTTTACTTGAAATGCTTCCATCTAATAAGTATGTTACAATAGAATAAAGATACTGTAGTCTTAAGTGTGTGAGAAATATTTCAGAGAAAGTAGAAATGTTTAAGTAATATATATTAGTTTTATCACTGTATTACTTGCAACAGACTACCAGCTTCTGAGGAGTAACAGTTCGGCATTTCTCCATTGCACGAAGAAGGCCTAATTTCGATTCCCAACATGAGGGGAGAATTTTAATTCGGTATCTTGGTTTTTTTCTTTGATTTTGTACCCTTCTCAGCATGGGTTGGCCCTGACAGGCAAATCAATCAAAGCTCCTAAATTATCTAAACTATGTCAATGGGGGAGCGAAACACCTATAGACATACAGAAAGAAAAAAATGAATGGCAATAGACTTTAACTTTAACAGAACAGTAGGCTACATATATAACGCTTCCCTCCTGCGGGCTGACATGCAGGGTCCTCCGGAAGCTGAAATGGTAAAGCTTCCATAAAGGGGGTGATAAAAACAAATTATATTGATCGCTAGGCCTACCTCTCTGAGAACCTGCCTTCAAAAACTCAAATAACATAACGGTAGCATAAACCAAATTTTCTCTTAAGTAGATCTACCTAACTTTTTAAATGAAAAGGAAAAAAAGATAAATTCTTTTACTTTTTGGGTTGATTTGTTTTAATACTCCCATGCTTGAGATTTTCCTCATCACCTACAGGCTACAGGTAATTTGAGATTTTCTACATCTCCTACAGGTAATAATTGGCAGTCTAGGTCTTCTAAAACACTATGTCAGCTTTGAGTGTTGCTTTCTTGTGTTGCATTCATCAACCTCTTTTTCATCATAAATCATTCAGTCCAAAACTATTGAACGTCTGTCAAAATTGGAAGCATAGGAATGCACCTCAATTATGGTAACTATAACCTGTACATCTTCCATAGTGTTGTTATCATGTATCTCAGGTATTTGAACTTGTTGACTTCTTCCTATAAAATTGTATTAAATATGCCCTTCTGGTTTCTGGCCTTTAAAATTAATAAAGATCTGTCTCTCTGTAGACTACACTACAGCGCACACTAGGCTCCTCTTAACTCTTACAACATAAAATAAACACCTGTTAATTAATACTAGACTTAAATCTACACTATCATTATTATAAGTTGAACAATTGAAGTAACTAAGCATGCAATATGATCTAATTAGCATGGTATATTAATACTACTAGATATCTAGATCTAGATCTAATGCATTAGTAGGCAACTAACTATTGTGATGATTATGGTCATGGTGAAGGAACAACAATTCAACGATAATATTGATAACCTACCCGTAAATGCAGCTCATTGTACAGCATAGTATTACGCTGATCACCAAGAACATTGGTGGCTGTAAAGTCGAAGGGTCCCTCCATTTGGGTTGCCATTATGGTTCGTTATATGACTTGTATTCCGAACCGAAAACACAGGACAGGCAACAAGAGGAGATTCTGAAAGGAGACGAAGCTACCTTTGTTTCCTTGGTTACAACTTCCGGAACATGCGTAACAGAACGTTTCCGCTGCCACGGGAGAGCGCTGTTGTTATTTTACTATTCCTAGAAGCACAGAGTATTGTCCCTTCTTTATAGCTAATAGAAAGTGTGTGTGTGTGTGTGTGTGTGTGTGTGTGTGTGTGTGTGTGTGTGTGTGTGTGTGAGTGAGTGAGTGTGTGTGTAGGTGTGTGCACGCGCGCGCACGCACGCGCACGTGTGTGTGTGTGTGTGTGTGTGTGTGTGTGTGTGTGTGTGTGTGTGTGTGTGTGTGTGTGTGTGCGTGGCTCAGCTGGCTTTCTGCTTCTCAATTATACGTATGGCGCTGGTTCAAGCCCCCAGTTGATCGTTCACGAACTTGATTTGTTTGTTTGTTTCTTTCTTTCTTTCTGTCTTTCTTTATGTATTGGAATAAAGAGATGTTCAATGATATGATAAAAGTCATTTAATTTTAATGCAAGGTAAAATAAAAAGAAACAGACAGGTAAAAACAATTTAGATAGAACGAAAGAAAAGAAGTAGGATCTACCAGTGGTACCCTCCAACCACCCGCCATGCGCTAAGGACATTTGAGGAGTTTTCATCAAGTCTTTCTATCAAACTTAGCTCCGTCATGTCTGACCATAGTGTCAAATCGGAGGTCCTGAATCTTTTACTTTTGTTTTTAGTAAGAACGTAAGTGAATGTGTGAGTTTAAATTAAACTTTAATGACCCTATCAACATATTAGTGGGGCGGGGGGGGGGGGGGGGGGGGGGAAAACTGACACCCCCAATCAATTTTCCCCCTCTTCCGATTGCACCGGTTAAACCCACATGAGAAGCGGAACAGATTACACAAATGGGTCATATAAGTGCCAAAGTAACATACAAAGAAAAGAAGGGGGGAAGAGAGAGAGAGAGAGAGAGAGAGAGAGAGAGAGAGAGAGAGAGAGAGAGAGAGAGAGAGAGTTTTATGGTTGAGAGCGATACAACATTCCAGCAGACAGATGGAATTACTCGGTAGTAAAAAAAAAAAGAAATTTCCAACACGAGATTAAATGTGTGTCTCCTGCGTGTGGCAGCGAAGTACCAACATGCCACGCGATGGAATGTATCAATGTAGACATAGAGCAGGTGCCTTTGCACTGAACCTTTTTCGAGGGGCATTTAGCTTTGTGTAAACATTCCCGACTGCATTTAATGAAAAATATGCACCGCACTCGTGACTTTTCACCTTCGCCTGAGTAGGACTAGCGCTTAACTAAGGATGAGTCATCAAAATAAGGGCTCTATCTGACAATTTAGTTTTCATAACAGTTTTATGGCACTTGAACTTGAAACAAAATTGCCAAACAAGTGCCGAAGATTAGAAGTGTTACTTTAGAGTAACATAACACAAAAAAGAAGGAGAGATAAGGGCGACAGAAGTTTGATAGGAATGAAGGTGCAAACCACTTCAGAGCCTAGAAGTACCCAGAATAGAAACTGACTAAGAGAAGTAATGACAACAATACATAATAATATTATGTACTCTGGCCCATATTATGCGTTGTTTATCAATGTCACTTTTTAGTAGCTACAAAAAGAAGTAAGAGGAACATACCGCAGCAAAGAGTCCACAACTCCAGCTCCACACGATATGGGCGCAAAGCCACCTTCATTCTTTTTTTTTTTAAATCGTAATAATTATGATTTACAAATCAAAAGCTTTAAATTAATTTACAGACAAGTTAAAGTCAAGGCTTTAAATTTATTGTGGCTAAGTTAATAGTTAGTTCCAACTCAAAAGTAATGTCAAGCAAGTGTCGGTGACACAGGGTTTACGGTAGAGGTGGGCAAAATCCGGATAACCCAAAAGGATAACCGGATAATTCTCAATGAAACATTATCCGATTTCAGACTCTTAACTCTCTTTCCTGACCCGTTTGCCGAAGTGGGTGCACTCTTTTGTTGAAGTGATGATTACCCGTTTGTCAAAGTGGTTCTAACCCATTTGCCGAAGCGGTTCGTATCATATTTTTAGCCGAAGAGGTGCACTAAAATATTATCCGGATTTTGCTGAAGCGACTCATTGCCCAGCTCTAGTTTACGGTAACTTTACATGGGTGGTCATTGGGATTGTGTCGTCGAGCAAGACACGACACAACCTTGGCTTAATTTTTTTTAAGGGGGGGGGGGGATATCAGGGCGCTGCACAGTGGCGACCTGTCCCCATCGTTTTGTTTTATCCTAGAAAAATTCTGAAATTATGCAAACTGAGCCCCAAAAAATGTTAAATTATGCGTATCTGTTAATTTTAACAAAGAATGATAAAGGAAAATAATATAAAATTATGCAAAAAAAGGATCAAATTTTGCTAAATTATGTAGGGTGTATAAAACCACGGGGACAGGGCGACCAGCAATGGCATGTTTGTAGTATTAATTTTGTTTATGTAATTTAAGCCTATTTGTGCATGTGTGTAATTGCGTATGTATGTATTTCTAATTATGTATTTGCGTATGTATGTATTTCTAATTATGTATTTGCGTATGTATGTATTTCTAATTATGTATTTGCGTATGTATGTATTTCTAATTATGTATTTGCGTATGTATGTATTTCTAATTATGTATTTGCGTATGTATGTATTTCTAATTATGTATTTGCGTATGTATGTATTTCTAATTATGTATTTGCGTATGTATGTATTTCTAATTATGTATTTGCGTATGTATGTATTTCTAATTATGTATTTGCGTATGTATGTATTTCTAATTATGTATTTGCGTATGTATGTATTTCTAATTATGTATTTGCGTATGTATGTATTTCTAATTATGTATTTGCGTATGTATGTATTTCTAATTATGTATTTGCGTATGTATGTATTTCTAATTATGTATTTGCGTATGTATGTATTTCTAATTATGTATTTGCGTATGTATGTATTTCTAATTATGTATTTGCGTATGTATGTATTTCTAATTATGTATTTGCGATGTATGTTTGCCATTGTAGCCAAATTTCCCCATGGAGATCAATAAAATGTCATTTATTTTATTTATTTGTATTATTATGGAAGCATCTGTCAACGTCTGGCGCTGGCGAATGCAGCTACATAGGAGAATATTAATTTTTAATTTAATGGGGAAAGAAAAAATAAGGATTTAGATCATTGTGGCTTAATTCTAGCAAAGAAGAGTTTGCCATGTTTTGAGCATTTCCATTTGTAGATCTGCACATCTTGCCGGTTTCTCTCTTGGCTTCAGCCTGTCTACTGTACGAATTATTCGTGAAGCCTGCTGCTATGTGTTGTCCTCTGTGAATGCTCCTCTCCAAGAAGTGTGTCTATGATCAATGTTGAAGTCCTTCAGAGACATTTAGCATGCTTGTTTTTGTTTTCAAAATTCCTATGAATCAAAGAGATCATGTTTTTCCATTTCTCTCAAACATTTTGTAGTCTGTTTCAACTTCAAATGGATGGCGGAAAG
>NW_004797525.1:656555-657675 GCF_000002075.1 Aplysia californica
AGAAAGAAAATGCGGTGCTGTCCTTTTTTAAGAGAGACACTTTCATGCTATACACGCCAGTTGTACTGTTTTTTTAATTTCTAAAAAAAAAAAAAAATCACCTCCGACGGGACTCGAACCCGCAATCCCCGGCTAGCACACATGTTTAGCCGATCCGGCTGTCTAGGAGGCCGATGCCTTATCCATTAGGCCACGGAGGCGCTGAACATTTTTACGTGTACAAACAAATTATCTGATACGACGGGGTGGAATCAGGCTCTTGTCAAGTTTTGGGGTATTTGGAGCTATTGGTATTATCCAAGGAGTTTACAGTAATCCGAAAGCTGTTTCATTTGCCTTGCTTTAATGAAATAAATATCCATCTATGTTGAGTAGACGTCAAAATATTTCCGATTGAAGGAAATGAGGTTGCCTGGTTTCAGTGGTGAAATTTGCGCCAAAGTTTGGTAAAGAACCCTTCAAAACTGAAAAAAATGACATATTTGTGCCTTTAATCAATGATTTTCAGGAAAAATTCACATGGAAATGCTTTTTTATATGGACATAAAAGAGGTTAAACCAAAAAATAAAAATTCGATAAAATGTCCAAACTGGAGGAAAATGCCTGTTTCTCTGATTTCGTTATTTTGACAAGTACCTGATTTCACCACGCAGCCTCACAAATAACCACAAACAAGCGAATAAAAAAAGAAACAAGCGAACACACATAAGCCTACAAACAAAGTTAGTTATAGTAGTACAGGGTTTTACGGCGCTCGCAACTGCATAAGGTCATATGAGCGCGCGAAACACAAGTTTTTTACATTCGCAACAGTTCACTGCACGGTTGGTTATCTTTTGGACTTTAAAATGCTAAAATAATAAAATTCGGTGTAAATACATAAAAAAAAAATTAAAACAACTCTTATAAGTAACAATAAAAAATGTTAATAGTACGATTTCACTTTATCTACAAACAAAGAAAAAAATATTTCAGGGCAGGTCCATTTTTTTAAAGCGAGACACTCTCACTCTATGACCCCGTCGTCTTGTTCACTATTCTTAATTTTAAAACGAATACTTAATAATAATATTTAAAAAAAAAAAAAATCACCTCCGACGGGACTCGAACCCGCAATCC
>NW_004797525.1:660753-668285 GCF_000002075.1 Aplysia californica
CACACACACACACACACACACACACACACACACACACACAAACATACATACACACATACAAACAAACACAGATACATAAACACACACTCACACACACATACATAAACACACACTCACATACACACATACATAAACAAACACACACATACATAAACACACAAATACATAAACACACACACACACACACACACACACACACACACACACACACACACACTCACACGCACACACAAACATTCGCACACACAAGTAGAGTTACTTCAGTCTGTAATTAACTCGAAGTTCCCCAACACAAAAGTTGTCCAACATGACACAGTACAAAGGTCTTCCTCCGTTCCTCAACCACCCAATGAGGATCCGACATGCATTCGCAAGTCAACCAGAAGTCAACGAAAAACGCAGTCAACCAAAAACGCTTTTAGGCCCTGTTTAGGGAAACTTTTAAAAAGGAAACGTAAATCTATATTATTATTTAAACAGAATTTTCATAATCTGGTTTGTTTTGTTTTGTTAGTTGGTTAAAAAAATAAAGTGCATGTATACCTCTGTGTGTTGTTTTGTTTTGTTATTTGGTTTAAAAAAAATTCAATTCTGGTTGTTTGCTTGTTTGTTTGTTTTGTTTTGTTATTAAAAAATAATAAAGTGCATGTATACCAATGTGCATAACACCAATGATGATGATGATGATGATGATGATGATGATGATGACGACGACAACGATAGACCTACCTTCCTCAAAACCTCCACATAGCCCTCGTCTGTGAACTCGCCGGCTGCCCTATCCACGAAGTTGGTGGTGGAGAAGCTCAGTCTTTTCACGGGCGGTTCGATCGACAGCAATTTCTGGTTGAGGGACTCCGTCATGAGATGAAAGATTCCTCTCTTCCTGAAGCTGGTGTTCACTCGCCCGCCTCTCTTCACCGCGGATTCCCCCCCGTCAAGAACATGAAGCAAATAAAAGCCAACCTGGGGTCAATGGAGAAATTGGACTCTACAACTGTATCTCTGAATACGGCATGTACATATTGTGTACATCGCTACCTTAGATCTACAACGTTCTATCCGCTCAGTATATTATGTACCTAGGTTTGACGTTAACATTGTGAGTTTTACTAATACTAATAATGTCAATGATAATAAAGAAGAAGAAGAAGAAGAAGAAGAAGAAGAAGAAGAAGAAGAAGAAGAAGAAGAAGAAGAAGAAGAAGAAGAAGAAGAAGAAGAAGAAGAAAAAGAAGAAGAAGAAGAAGAAGAAGAAGAAGAAGAAAAAGAAGAAGAAGAGAGAGAGAGAGAGAGAGAGAGAGAGAGAGAGAGAGAGAGAGAGAGAGAGAGAGAGAGAGAGAGAGAGAGGAGGGGAGAGAGAGAGAGAGAGAGAGAGAGAGAGAGAGAGAGAGAGAGAGAGAGAGAGAGAGAGAGAGCATTTGCATAGCGCCAATTCCCTCTCATTCGCAAGCTGTATGCGCTTTACAATCTAAATGATTACCTCCAGCAGACCCGATGACACAGTATGAGCATGACATTGATAAATCAGTCCATTTACAATTCTACTGAGAATAAGAACATGTTAATCATGTCCCCTCCCCCCCAAAAAAAAATTGGGAATGGCCTAAAAACAACTTCAGTCAGTAGCACTGCTCTGGTTGGGGGGGGGGGGGGGGGTTGGTTTTTGCGGTTCTAAACATGCCATAAAAGATATAAAAGAAGTTGCTTACCCTCTAGCATAAGGCTTTAGTCAGAATAAGCATCATAATGTGTATTGCTCTTTAGAGTATGTATCTACGAGTATATAACTCCAGAGGTCTTGTAATCAAATTCCTGCATGTGGTTGAATGATACATCTGATGTGATATGTACATGTTTTTACGGTCCTATAAGCCAAAACAAATTTCCCAATGGGATAATAAAGTATTATCTTATCATATCTTATCTTATCTTAACTATCGCTGATCGGACATAAAAAATTGATCCGTGTGTTCGCTACGACCTTATAGAGTTAAGAAAAATATGACACCATCACAACAATCACAGTTAGATTTATGCAGATGTTTTTATGTTCTGATCGAAGCGGTTAAAAATAAAAACAGCCTTTTTTTCTCAGGGATTTAGTAGAACTTGTTACACTCATATTACGACAATTCAGAGAGGCGGTCTGTTTGTTGACTCAGGAGGAATTTACAAGTAAGAATGGAGAGTGCCTGAGCCAAGTGTCCCCTTAACGAACACACAGACAGACAGACAGACAGACAGACAGACTGACAGATAGACAGGCAGGCAGGCAGACAGACAGACAGACAGACAGACAGACAGACAGGCAGGCAGGCAGGCAGGCAGGCAGGCAGGCAGACAGACAGACAGACAGACAGGCAGGCAGACAGGCAGGCAGGTAGACAGACGCACAGACAGACAGACAGACAGACAGACAGACAGACAGACAGGTAGGCAGGCGGGCAGGCAGGCTGACTGACAGACAGACATATAGACACACAAACAAACAAACAAACAAACAAACAAACAAACAAACAAACAAACAAACACATCTCTCTCACCGGCTTACAGTCGACCTCGGCGACGATGGCGTAGATGTTGGGGTCATCCAGGAACATGTGGAACATGGAGGGGAGGTAGTCCCTGCCTCCGTACACGTCACCGATCTCCATGATGTCGTCATAGTCCTCATGGCGGGCAGTCCGGATCTGGATCTCTTCACACATCCTGAATCTTGCTGGGCCCGCTTTCAATGAAAGAGATGATCGGTGAATTAACATCAACTGAAAGTCATTGGCCTACTATAATATTTACTCTCAGTACTTCGTCCTCGTCGGGGGAGGTGGAGACAGGACAAAGTAGGGGATAACTGGGTCCGGGTGAAGTTCGATGTGACTTTATGTCACACTGAGGCGTTACGCTAGCCGTGAAGGCCGACCCGGGCCACCCTGAAACGTTGCTGGCTAAAGGGGCTCTGGTGAAACCGTGACTGGCCTAGCAAGCCGACGGTGAATAATAACTGCTACGAAAAAATCAAAAGAAAAAACACGGACAGATTCAAACGGGAAAATGACCTGGAAAAGTAAACGGACAGCGAGCTAGAACAACGATTAAAATAGGCACATGGAATGTCAGCGAACTTGGAGACAAAGAACCAGAAATAGTGGATTTCATGGAAAGAAAGAAAATAGCAATCATGGGCTTGTCAGACATAAGGAAGAGAGGAAACCACAGCAAGCTGACCCATAAAGGCTACCTACTGATCTGGAGCGGAACACCTGAAAATGAGAGAGCCAAACATGGTGTAGCTTTCATCATACACCCAGCCAAAATGGACACAATCTATGAAATCAATCAGATCTCAGAGAGAATAGTGAGTATAAAACTCATAGAGGGTGACAAAACAACTACGTACATCCAAACATACGCTCCCTGTAACGACAGCTATACAGAGGAAGATAGACACTCATATTTCCAAGACCTGAGTGACCATATTAACACCATCAAGAACAAAGAAGATATGTTTATCTTGGGAGATTTAAATGGCAGTGTTGGACGAAGAATAGCCCCATGGGAAGAGTACTTGGGATCCCACAGCGATAAAGATACAGACTGCAACAGCAATGGAGAAATGATACTAAACCTATGCGCTGAGCACGACATGATGATTACGAACACATGTTTCCAACATAGACAAAGTCAGATCAAGAACTGGTACAAATGGAGTGACCTGAACCATGCTTCACAAATTGATTTCATCCCGATGCGCAGAAAACAAAGACGTACAGCCAAAGATTCGAGAGCGGTTCCAAACTACATCATCGACAAGGACCAATGTCCTGTGATTACTCTCACAACTCACAACGTAAAGCAAACAAAGAAAAACAGGGGGAAAACCACGACTAACCTAAAAAAAAATTGGAAGAACCAGACATCGAGAAAGCAGTTGAGGATGACATTACCAAGGAGTACTTTAAACTGTCACCTGAGACCAAGGACATAGAAGACGAATGGCAAATATTCCAAAAATCCCTGTCAGAAATACTAAAAAACTGTTGTGGCACCAAACGAATAGGTGTAAACAAAGGCAGAACAACATGCTGGTGGAATGATGAAACCAAAGAAGCAATTAGAATGAAATAGAAGAAATTCAAGAAATGGCAGAAGTCAAAGACCGAAGAAGACTAAATAGAATACAGGAAAGCGAGAAGAGAGACCAAAAGAATCATCAAAACTGCTAAAGAAAATGCATGGAAAATATATGGTGAGAAGCTGACCACAATCTGTAAGGAAAGCCCAAGAGAATTTTTTTAAAGTGTGAAGAGCATGCGGATAAGGAAAGACCCATACAACCCGACATGCGTTATAAAAGATAAAGAGGGAAACACCATTCTCGGCAAACATGCAATCAACAAAAGATGGGAAAATTACTTCCAAGAACTGCTCAACCCAGACGCTTGCCACGGAACAACAAGTAGAGTTCCAACCATCCTATGGAGATCAAACAGATCAAACAGATCCACCAATACTTCCCAGTGAAATAGAAAAGGCACTCAAGACGAGCCCAAGAACAAAGCCCCTGGACCAGATGACATCACAGCGGAAGCCATAAGAGCTTGTGGAAACACCGGTATACTGTGGCTGAGGCGTATTTTCAACAGAGCCTGGGAACAAAGAAAATGCCCAGAAGACTGGCAGAAAGCCATAGTGGTACCATATGGAAAAAAGGGCAACAAACGCGACTGCACAACATATAGAGGCATCTCACTGTTAAGCCACTCAGGAAAAATATATGCAAAGATACTAGAGCAGCGCATAAGATCTATTGTAGAGAGAAATCTGAGCAAAGATCAGTTTGGATTCCGAAAGGGAAGAGGGTGCACGGATGCCGTATTCGCATTACGGCAGATATGCCAGAAAACAATCGAACACAACAGAGAATCCAACATCGTCTTTATAGACCAGGAGAAGGCTTTTGACAGAGTAAACCATGCAAAACTCTGGAAGACACTCGAAAATTATGGTGTCAGAGGACAATTGTTAGATAATGTCAGAACTCTATATACCAACAGCAGAAGCTCAGTAAGAACGAAGGAAGGAAATACAGACTGGTTCAAAGTAAGATCTGGAGTACGACAGGGATGCGTTCTATCTCCCCTTCTGTTTATAATATATATGGACACAATAACGCAAGAAGCAAGCAAACCAAATCCCAGAAAGCCTAAATAAAGTTATGTTCGCAGACGACCAATGTCTAATTCATCATGGCCAACAAAACCTCCAAAATCACACTAACGAACTCAACAACACCTGTGAGAAATTCAACATGAAAATAAGCACATCAAAAACAGAAGTTATGAAAGTGAGCCGAAACCATAGTCCCCTGAACATCCATGTCAATAGTAAACAACTGAAACAGGTGAAAGAGTTTAAATATCTTGGCAGCATTTTTTCTGAAAACGGGTCCATAGACAGATAAATAGAAATGCGAACTCAAAAAGCGAACGCTGTCACCTACCAGCTCGCACCCCTCCTATCTCATCCAAACATCTCCATGGACACAAAGAGACAGCTTATCACCTCAATATTCATATCAACATTATGTTATCAGTGCCAGACCTGGACCTTAAGCAAAACCCATGAAAGCAAAATCACCGCATGCGAAATGAAATGTCTCCGCAAAACCCTTAACGTCACCAGACGAGACAGGCAGAGAAATGAAGAAGTAAGAGCAGCTATCGGCACTGAGTCCTGCCTGCGTTACATAGAAAGACAGAGGATAAAATGGTTTGGCCACCTGTTACGCATGTCACCTGACCAACCAGCCTTGAGAGCCTACAACACCAAGCACTCAGGCTATAAAGGAAGAGGAAGGCCACGCAAAAGGTGGATCGAGGGTGTCAAGGAAACCCTAAGAAAGCATAACATCACAACTGAAAGAGCTGCGGAGCTAGCCTACCATAGAAAACTGCATCTCCCCTCGACGCTTAACGGCAACAGAGGATGAAAAGGTAAAAGTAAAAGTACTGGAATTGAGCAATAAATCTTGGGAGTTGCAAGAAATTAGAATGTCTTGATCTAGTTTTATACTCTCGAGACAACAGTGCGCACGGGTAGTTAACGGAAACCTCACTCGTTTACAATGGCGTTTTAGAAGTCGGACTTTCCCCAGTCCCAAGATCGTATGGGCTTTGAATGCTCCAAATCTTTTTGCACTCTCGCTCGTTTACAATTAACGAGCAAGAGACGCTTCTCAATATCATCTAACAAATCACGTACTGCTGATTTGGGGGCAGCAAGGTGTTATAAATACGCCCCCACTCTAAGGTTCCCTGTCCTACAGGATGCCGCTCTGGGCAGTGGCGTCCAGTTTGTAATTACACTTCTCGCGCGGGTCGCGCCGTGATGCTAACCTGGACAGTGGTGTGTCCAACAATACGAGTTGTAATTACACTTCTCGGGCGGGTCGCGCCGTGATGTTAACCTGGACAGTGGTGTGTCCAACAATACGAGTTGTAATTACACTTCTCGGGCGGGTCGCGCCGTGATGCTAACCTGGACAGTGGTGTGTCCAACAATACGAGTTGTAATTACGCTTCTCACGCCGGTAGCGGAGTCCAGGGTACTAATTTCGTCTGGTATATACGAGCCACGAGCCGTCTGGCTTCACTTTGTTACATCAAGACACGTGTATAATTCTAAGAATTACATTCGAAAAAAGCTTGACATGTTGTGGAACTCCAATTTTTTTTACATCAAATTTCTCAGAACTAGGTACTGGCCTGATAGAACTTTGTAATTCTGGGTTATAGACATCATGAATTAATATGTACTATATATACTGTACAACATACTGTGTTGTGTGGACCTATACTGGGACATCTGAGTAGAGATAAGACCTTAGATCTCTTCACGTAGATTTTTTAGTTTAGTTTTAGTAGAGGTTTTTACGGCGCTCGCAACTGCATAAGGTCAAGCGAGCGCCAGAAGTTTAGAGGTGTTACAAGAGAGTAACAAACATAAAAATGAAGAGGGGGAGATAAGGACGATAGCTATTTGATAGGAAAGAAGAAGCAAACCACACCAGACCGCCAAACGCCCACTCATGTAGATCTATCCTGAAATATTCAGATCTAAGCAGAACAATGATCAAGCCTACACTGGGACATCTGAGTAAACATACAGATCTTCATCTTTTCACACATCCTGAAATAATATATGTGAGGTGTGCTGACAAAATGAGTTAAGTCCAGAATTTTACCCCTATGGACAGAGAGAGATACATGAAATTTATAGGTTTATTTACTATTTGTTATGAGATAATAAAAGACATGTTTAACTTGAAGAAAAAATGGCGTCCCTTAAAAATATACAAACTTGATGTGTCTCTTTTGGGCTGACGTCTCCACTCATGGGTTGTGAGAAGTAACTCTTTTTGTCAGCACGTCTCATGTATGGATTTTATATAAGTAGTATAACTGCAATGTAGTATAGGCCTATACCGGAACAATTTTTAAGTATTTTATAATATATATTATTACTATTAT
>NW_004797525.1:668681-670247 GCF_000002075.1 Aplysia californica
GACAGACAGACAGACAGATAAACAGACAGACAGACAGACAGACAGACAGACAGACACACACACACACACACACACCTGTAGATAGACACACACACACACACACACACACACACTGTCACACACACACAGACAGATAGACAGACACAATTCGTTCGTCAATCTCGAGTCAGAGTCATGACGATGAATTGAATGAAACTGGCAGGACAAACCTCATCATAACATAATTGTCGTGGACACATGACTCCTAGTTTGTTTAAGCTCGGTAAAATTTATACAAATCTATAATAATTATAATAAGTAATGTTATAATGTTATGGTTTTAATGTCAAGGTAGGTGAATTTTGACAAGATTTTGGTCTGTCAATTCGTGCGTATAAAAATACGGGGTGAAAAAACGTATCTTTGAGGCAGAACCTATTAACTTGAAGTGTGTGAAAGCATGTTTGGTCTATAATTTTATAATACATGTATAGTTTTTGTGTACTCTTAGATATGAGGCGAGTTGAACAAACCTGCAAGCCAGGTTGAGTGGGAACGAACTCCCAGCCGACAGATGAATGATAATATAGGATAAAGAACTTTCCCAAACAGGAAGCGAACTTCGGATCATTATTTCTGATAATTTCTTTAGCGTCCACTCACTTGCAATAAAATACAGCTCTAGACTCTTTACAATAATTTCATATCAACACAAAACACAAGTGAATGAACATGCATGCATACATATAATAATATATAGCTAGCTTTATATTAGCACTAGACTAACACATTTGCAAACATAAACGGATATGGGTGGTTGGCGGGTGCTCTTGTGTGGTTTGCTCCTTCTTTCCTATCAAACATCTGTTGTCCTGATCTCTCCTCCTTCTTTTTTTGGTGTTTGTTACTCTCTTTTAACACCTCTAATTTTCGGCACTTAATTATAAAACCTTATTGCGTTGCTAGTGCTATACAATTCTTTAAAAAACTAAAAGACATAAATGTGAGGCAGCATGGAGGAATCAGGCTCTCGTCAATTTTTGGTCGAGTAGAGTTATTGGTATCATCTTTAGACTTGTTCACTTGTATTTAATCGGATGAAAAAAAAGATCAATTTATATTGAATACAAGTCGAGATATTTGCGAATGAAGGAGGCGGGGGTTAGCTGTTTTCAGATGTAAAATAAGTGAGAAAATGGCCTCCAAAGATTAGTTATTTCCTCAGCTTCAGAGTCCGTGGTAACTGAAAATTTACATTTTTTGTACCTTTAATCAACGCTTTTCGGAAAAATCCACACAGAAATGATTTCTTTAATGGGCCTAAAAGGTGTTGAGCCAAAAAACAAAAATTTGATAAAAATTCACAAACCAGTGGAAAAATGCAAGTTTCTACACTTTGGTTATTTTGACGAGAGCCTGATTCCACCACGCTGCCTCACATACTATCATAACACAATCGATGAAGATACACATCAAATTTTGAACATAAGAACAGTATTTTAAAAAATATGCACAATGAATACGAAGGGCTTCTGTCTTCTGCATGTCTAAGGCATGAAGAGATAATGAAGAGGGAAGGTGGGGGGG
>NW_004797525.1:673278-681558 GCF_000002075.1 Aplysia californica
AGATAGATAGATAGATAGATAGATAGACAGACAGACAGACAGACGGACGGACAGACAGACAGACAGACAAACAGACAGACAGATAGATAGTTAGCGGTAGACACACAGACAGAGAGATAGGTAGACAGACAGACAGACAGGTTAGCGGTAGACAGACAGACAGACAGACAGATAGATAGATAGATAGATAGATAGATAGATAGATAGATAGATAGATAGATAGATAGATAGATAAATAGATAGATAGATAGATTGGTCTGAGTTAAAGATAGAGCAATCCTTATCCTTTTCATTTTAGTTTCCCAGAACTATCTTTTTCATTTTGGTTTTAGAGAGCTATCCGTTTCATTTTATTATCCCAACCCTATCCCTTTCATTTTTGTTTCACAGAGCTAGCCTTTATATTTCGATTTCGTAAATCATCCTTTTCATTTTTATTTCAGAGAGTTACCCTTCTCATTTTGGATTCCTAGATCAATCCTATTCATTTTGGTTTCCCAGAGCTACCTATTTCATTTTGGTTTCAAAGAGCTATCATTTTCATTTTAGTTTCCTAGACCTATTGTTTTCATTTTTTTAGAGAGCTACCCTTCTCATTTTGGTTTCCTAGAGCTTTCCTTTTCATTTTTGTTTCCCAGAGCTATCCTTTTCATTTTTAATTCAGAGAGCTACCCTTCTAGTTTTGGATTCCTAGAGCTGTTGTTGTTGTTAGCGATCCAGTAGCATCTGAGCGTTAACTCTTCTACATGATGCCATTCGGTAATAGTTGCATGTTTGTTCTAATTATTGTCTTGAGGAGTAGAGGCAATTAGATGTGTGGGGTAGCTTGGGAAGAAAACATCCCCTTAAATCAGTTAGTTTTCTACAGAAGAACAGATGATGTTCCACTGTCTCTGAGGGAACTGCTTTACTCCAATTCGATTGAGATGTTGGTTGAGGGGTACATGTTGTGTTCTAAGTTGGAAGATTATGGATTGATCTCCCCTCCTCAACTCATTGATTGGATCTTTGGCCAGTGGTTTATTCAAGTGGCCATACATCCTCCTTCCTGTCGTACCTGTGGCCCAAGCATTCATCCACTCTTCCTTGAGGTTTGACTTGATCATTTGGCAGCCGGTGGTGTAATTCGTAGGAATTTCAGGCTGAGGGAGGCTAGCTCCTTTCTTTGCCAGAGCATCAGCTCTTTCATTTCCCTGTATCCCAGTGTGGGCAGGAATCCATTGTAGGACTACTCTGACGTGGTGCCTACTTATCAAGTTATGTAGACTCCAAATCAAGTGCAATATGTCTTTGTTCACATCAGTCCCACTCTCAAGTGTCTCTAGTGTTGAAAGGCTGTCTGTAAAGATAACGATGTCTGTGGTAGCAAGTGGGTTAGTGTCAAACAAGTAGTTGGTGTAGTTTGCTGTGTTGGTGATAGCCTGCTGTTCGGCAATGAAATTGGAGCAGAAGGACCCGCTGGAATTAAAGACTTCTTTTTTTTTTATCCCACTGGGCAAGTTGATCATTGACCCATATCCAGCGTTGATTGTTGCCTTGAAGGCAGATCCATCAGTGTATGAGTGGATCCATGTTGGTGGACAGGAATCAATTGTTTCAAGGGCAGACTGTTTTAGTGCTACAGGATATGTGTTTTTATTGCTCTTGTTCAAAAGTGCTTTCCTAATTTCTGGCTTTGCTATGGTGAGATGTGGTGGGAGAGTTGAGGGAACTCTTTCCAGAGGTTCTCGTCTTTCAGGGAGGTGATATTTTTCTTGGAGATTGAGAACAGTGTCAAGTACAGATTTTGTATTTTTTAGTCTTTGACTAGGTTTCCACTTGTCAACAAGGATTCTATTAGGGTGGTTATTTTCTAGCCTTTTAGACCTTTCATATACTTCTTAGATTCCTTGGTGACAAGTTTAGCATCTGCTACGGCCTTTTTGTATCTAATTTTCTTGTCCATTTTTTTTAGATCTTTCTCATATTCATGTCTGGCATCATTTTTTGTTTTTGTAGTTTTCTCCAAGCGCTCGTTCCAAGAGGGTTTATAGTTGGTTCTGCACCCCTGTGGGATACTCTTCTTTGAGGCATCTAAGATGGTGGAGATGAGTTCACTATTAAGGGCGTCTATACTTTTATTGTCTAGATCATCCAGTTTAACGGTGTCCTCAGCTGTTTTTCTGAAGAGATCCCAGTTTGCCTTCTTGAAGTTCCAACGGGTTCTTCTTTTCCTTTGTATATGTTTCAGTATACTGATTTTGGTGAGAACGGGACTATGGTCACTAGATATACAGTCTAGTACCTCTTCACTGCAATTGTTGTGTAAATCAGCAGAGACCAGGGTGAGATCTGGTCTGTGGAGGGTCCCATGTCTCCTATGAAGAAGTGCTTTGGTTGAATCCTCATCTTGAAGAAGGTCGAGGTTAGAGGACAGACATAGTTCTTCAATCCTCTTACCTGTGTTGTTTTGGTCAGCATAGCCCCAAAGGGGGGAGTGTCCATTAAGGTCACCAGCTATGACAGTCTTCTTAAAGATAGTACTCTGTTCCATGAAGTTCAGAGTGTTACTTGGGGGACAATAGTTGTTATAGAGTATGAGCTTGCTGTTGCCATACCACAGGGTGACTTTATGTGCGTCTGTGGGGTGCCAATTAAGGAGCTCTACTTCACCCTGGATGCTATTTCTGATATAGGTTATAATCCCTTGGCAACCTTCACATTCACATGGGTAAGGGGTATACCCAGTGATGTTTATGTCACAGGATGAATGAAGAGTTTCCTGTAATAGAGCAATGTGGACTTTCCTTTCATATAAAATGTTCCCCAGTTGTGTTTTCTTCTTGTCCAAGCCACAGACATTTGCCTGAAGAATATTGAAGTCTATAAGCTTTTCTTTCCCGTTACCAGTTGTAGGGGCTGTTTTCTTCTTGTTTTTCCATTTCTTTGCTTTCTGATTTTTTTTTCTTCCAATAACCATCCACCAGGCCAGCTTGGTTGCCCACTAAGACCTGGGGGAGTCCTTGATTACCGAGGGGGCGTCTCAGCTCGTATGGGATTCTATCATTTGTAAATAGCATCTAAAACTGGTGGTTCTGTGATTTTCCTTCCATCCTGGGGTAGGAGATAAAGCAGTGGCTGTAGGTGCAATGCCACAAACAAAAACCCAACTCCATCACAGAGAGATTGTAAGAAAAATGAATGGGTATGTTGGTGTCTGTTGTATTATAGTGAGATGTTGTTTGAGGAGATAAAGAAGAGAAAGACGCTGTTAAAAGCATAGTTGCTGTGTGTTGCTGAAATACAAAAATTATAATATAATAATACTAATACTAATAGAGTAATAATAATACCAATTGGAAGCTAGATTCCCCCCCCCCCCTCCTCCCAGAGCAACCAATCCCTCTCATCCGAGAGATGGGGGCAGGGGAAGGCATGACAAATCCCACAGGGTTAATATTGTCAACAAGCAAGACTCAAATGGTCTCTGCACCTTCTCAGCAGTCATAGGGCTCTCCGATAAGTGCATGCTTAATACATATATGTAGCTGGGTATTCCCTACGTAAAGTCACATTCAGTACAGTGCTGACAATGAACCTCGGCTTTCAACCGAACCAATACCCGTCCCAACTCCAGGTCAAAGAAAGGTTGTCGATGGAGAGAGGAGAAAAGAAAAGTTAATAAATGTAATAATAGTGGGGCGGTATTTAGCCCAAATATTTAAAAGGATTGTGCACTTTGTGATACAAGCACCAAATTTGGCACAAATGTACATTAACATATTGCAATCATTTTCAGATATTGGGCCACTCGGATTTCTCTTTTTATGCCCGCCATATTGGATTTTTAAATGGCCGCCATTTAAAATCTACATTTACAATTATCTCTGGGTCTAATGCAGCTATTGACTTCATTTTGGTGTCTAAATGTGTGTTTTTGGGGTCAAAGAATCCATGGGTAACAATCTGCCTTGCATATTTTTCACTAATGGGCCGCCATATTGGATTTCAAAATGGCCGCCATTTGAAATCGACATTTGCCATTATCTCTTGGTCCAATGCTGCTATTGATTTCATTTTAGAGTCTAAATGTATGTTTTGGGGGGGCAAGGAATCCAAGGATGCCAATTTCACAATCCAATGCACAATCTAAAGCTCAATTCTAATGGACAATTTTAAATCAAAAGCACACATCTAAAATTGTAATGTACAAATCTAATCCAATGCATAATTCAATGGCGCCATTTTCAACGTAATTATTTCTTTCACACTCTGTTATATAAATTGATCTAGGGAAATATTAGATTGAACTCGATACTTTGAAAAGAATGATTATATGAATGCATATTGATTGATTGATTGAGTAGGATGTTTTACGGTACTATCGACTCAATTTTGAAATCATGTTAAATGGGTGTAAAAGGCTTCAGTCTGTAAATGTCTTAGGTACAGTTTTGACATGCTACGTGGTCTAATTTCTGAGGCTAGGCGTATACTGAAATTCGTCAATGGTCTGGAATCTGAGGCTAGGTAAGTTATCGGTACTGAAGATGCGTGTACATAAACAGTGTCATGTTAACAAGTTCAGCACTGCCACAAGTACAAGTATGTTGTGGACTCATCGTTATGTGCAGTCCCCTTTACACACTCAGAGCCCCACACACCATAAATGGCACTTGCAAGAAACCAGCTCAATGCAGCTGTGAGCTGCCTCGGGTAGTCTGGTCCAGTGTGGTGTGTACTGTCCTCCAGTCATTGACCAACCCTAGTTGGTTGGTGGAGGAAGCTCTGGTGCCGGCAATAGCATCTGACCCACACATAATTGTCCACCTCGATACACTCCCCTTTGACCACTTCCTCTAAATCTTCCTTCGTTGGAGGGATCAGCTGCACATCGTTCTTCTTTGGGAAGAGTTTCTTCCTGGCCGTGTCATTGAGTCTGTGAGTTGTGTTCTGCGCCTGGCCGGCTGCAGTTTCAATTTGCTCCGCAGTTTTTGTGCAATTTCTCTATTCCACTGCTTTGGATTATCCTTGGAAATTTTGTCATTTTGCTTCTATTAACCATGGTTTCTGTGATATATAAATCATGGATTTCTGTGTCGAAATGAATTCAAAATTGGAGAATTTTAGTTTGGAGTCGAAGATCGCAACGATCGCCATAGCCATTTTCAACCTTTTTTGCTTGGCCCTAGGATCTGTACTCACAACACCATACAGCCCTACGTATATTCTCGGCTCCCGTGACAGAGTGTGTGCTTACCAACAATGTTTACAAGAGCCTTTTCCTCTTTTTCCCTGTGGTTTTCATTGTGACTCTAGGTTGTTGTGTGTTGATTGAGAAGAGCGCTACCCCAAAAGAATTGTGTACCCCAAGGATCAATTGACACGCGTGAACCAACTGCGTCAATGTGCTGTTTCAGATAACGTGTTGAAACGTCCTTCCCGTTTTGGAATAAGAAAGTCACCATGCCCATGTAATTAATACACGTGTAAAAAATACAAAAGAGGTCATAGAGCAGGTTCTAGAAAACAAAGACAAATCGATGTTATAGTAACTAATTCCACCAAGCAAGACCAACATAAGATTCGTGGATCGGTGACACTTAACAACTTGATCCCAGTGAACATCTCTATAGAAGAACGGATGTTTTCCAAAAGATTTAAAGTACTTCTGCTTAATGCACAGTCAGTTCGTAACAAAACTGTGCTTCTCAACGATCTAACCTCGGAAATGAACATTGATCTCGCATTCTTAACGGAAACCTGGTTGACTTCATGTGTTGACAGCGTTCTTCTGCAAGAACTAACGCCCATAGGATTTTCAGCAGCGTCTTTTCCACGACTGACAGGTCGAGGTGGAGGTATATGTGTCATTGCTAGAAATGGGATGTTCTGCAAGTCCCACTGCCTCACCGATTACTCCAGCTTTGAGAGCTCAAAATCTGAGCTTTTAGTCAGTAGTCATCGAATCAGATTTCTATGTATTTGCCGTCCTCCTTACAAGTCGAAAAACAAATGTAGTGCCCGTGCATTTTTGAACGATATCCAAGACTTGTTAGACACTCACATCACCAAGAAACACCAACTAATACTACTCGGCGACTTTAACATCCACTTTGACTCCCAATCAAATAAATTTGCAAATGACATGAAAAATGTACTGACCACCAGGGGACTCAAACAGGTGGTCAACTATCCAACTCATTAGAAGGGTCACATACTCGACTGGGTCGCCTCAAACAATGTAAAAACTATCGTCGACATTTTTGTCACAGATAAGGTTTTATCGGATAACTTTGCTGTGACTTTTCGAACTGGATATGAAGAAGCCGGGCCCGACGAAGCGCTCTGTCAAGAGCAGAAACCTAAAGAATATCAACGATGACCAATTCTCCGCTGATTTGCAGCGCGATGCTGCCAAAGTCCTGTCATGTGTAAGCAAGGCAGTGAGTTATAACACCATGACGAGGGTTGTTCTTGACCAACACGCCCCACTCAGATCCAGAACTATTTCAGATCGACCGTCGGCGCCGTGGATGACGCTGGAAATAAAGGCAGGCAAAGCGGAGCGACGTCAAGCAGAGAGGAGATGGCGGGCACAAGGACTCACCATGCACAGGGACATATTAACTTCACAGAAAAGTTTTAAAAAACTCATATTCGTAGCGAAATGTTCTTTTTACAATAACATGATATCAAAGTCAAAAACATCTAAAAGTCTCTTTCGCATTGTTCATACACTTTGTGGAAAATCTAAATCTGCTTTTATTCCTTATGCTTCTCCCACATGAGAGCTAGCAAATAACTTTGGAACATTCTTTGCGGAAAAACATTGCCACTATAAGAGATACATTAAATAAACACGATTCATCTGCACCTGAATTCGAGGAGTTCCACGGAGACCTCCTATGTAATTTTTAACCTGTTTCACAGGACACATTGAAAGAGATCATACTGTCATCACCACCGAAGTCCTGCTGCCTTGACCCTATCCCGACACCTTTATTAGTCAACCATCTTCACGTTGTTATTGATGTTGTAACAGCTATGATTAATGATTCTCTCCTTTCAGGAACAGTGCCTTCGTGTTTTAAGCGCGCGGTCGTAACACCTCTACTAAAGAAACAGTCGTCATCCCCTAATGAGTTTAAGAACTATAGGCCGGCCTCTAACCTACCATTTTTGTCTAAAATCTTAGAAAAAGTTGTTCAATCTCAATTAAGAGCACATCTTGAAGTAAATAATCTTTTAGAATGTTATCAGTCGGCCTACAGGGCGTTTCATAACACAGAGACTGCACTTTTAAAAGTCTAGAATGACCTCCTTTGTGAAGCAGACGAAGGCAAAGTGTCTGTTCTTGCCTTACTCGATCTAAGTGCTGCATTTGATACTATCAATCATTCAATTTTGATCAGGAGGTTAGGCCATAGCTTCGGCCTATCTGGGACTATTCTTGAATGGTTTGAGTCATATTTGTTTAATCGTACTCAGTCAATACTTGTAAATGGGAAATGTCATCCATTTTCAGCTTGCAATTTGGCGTGCCCCAAAGGTCCGTGCTCGGACCACTCTTATACACTCTATATACAAAGTCCTAAGGTTCAAAAATTAGGAAGCACGACGTTAACTACCACATGTACGCGGACGACACTCAGCTGTACAAGTCTGTTTTGCCAACATATTTCAATTGTCTAGTTACCAGCATGGAACAATGTATTGTGGAGGTAAAAAAATGGAATGATGTCAAACAGACTTAAAATGAATGATGATAAGAACGAAGTTCTGTTTTGCAATGCCAAACCGGGGATATTGCTTTGCAATTTTGACCATATATGTATTGGGAATGATAACATCTTTTTCACAGATAAAGCGAAAAATCTAGGCGTTTATTTTGACTGCAAACTCTCTATGCACCATCATATCGCTGGTGGAGTGATGAAACCTCGTAACCCCAGAAAGGAAAATTTTACAGGAGAGACAAAAAACTGATTTACTCTTGAATAAAATGACCTATATGAACCAAAAATGGTACAGATAGATAAAAACATGTTAGAAACGTGGTTAGTACATAAACATAACTTTTCTATTGTTTATGTGGTTACGCTGTGGGATGCGAGGTTTCATTACACCATTTTCGTCGTGATGAAACCACGTAGTCAGCCGGCGGGAGGGTTGCGAGGTTTCATCAGGACAGAGTTTGAGGGTTGCGAGTTTTCTCGCTGCTCATTTTGGTTGCAGTATGCGTCTGTTGTTTGAAACGCCACAAAGTGATAATGATGTTTATTCGAAACCAATTGGTTT
>NW_004797525.1:682304-698261 GCF_000002075.1 Aplysia californica
GTTTTCTGGAAGTCCAGCTTTTCCTCCAGGAAATCCAATAGACATGAAGCTAACTCATTTGCCATAAGTCCCCCTTCTGCTTCTTGACACACGTAAAAAGTAGTCTGACGTGTTGCAGCATCCGATAGCGTAAAGTTATGAAGGGTGAGTATCGTTTTATAATGTAAGGCTGATGCTGAAGATCCATTGAAAGTACGGCCATTTTAGGTTCATCACTGGCTAGAGATTTGATGGATTCAGATTTATCTCGTTCCTTTTCTTTGAACTATGCCTCCTTTTCTAGAATGTGAGCATTCCAAAGATCCTCCAGCACATTGTCAACTTCACGACTGATGCAAAGGTCGCACATAATATCTATCTTTGACATGAACAGCGACAGGTGATTCTGCTTGAATGCTTCATCGAGGCGGGTCTGTTGAGAGGCCGCCTCCCGTAGTCTTGGCAGAATTGTGCATATATTTTGTAGACACCTGAGTTGCTTTGATAATTATTGTTTCTAAGTTTCTTACAAATCATTCATCCAACCCAGTTCAATTCAGGAACATCTTTTAACACACTGGCACTTTATGGTCACCTTTTAGAAGTGTTTATTGAAGGTATTCCCTATCTGTTTAGTCTCTGAATACCTCCTCTGAGGTCCACTAGTCATCCCATGAAAGGGTCCACACTAAATCAAAATTAGAATGTCTGTCAACTTCAGAGAGCCTTTTACATTTCAGAGTCCAGCTCTTGCAATCACAGTTTGGTTTCAATAACTTAGCTGAGTATACAATTGTTTTGAATCCTCTTTTAATCAGGCATGCCCCCGTCCCATCTAACTTCTGAAAAGCCTAACATATTAATTAGCTTCATCCTATCCATTCCCTGCACTGTATTATCTAATTAGCCTTTATGGTGCATTGTTCTCACATTCCCCGTAGAAATGATAAGCTGTTTAATTCTAGTTTTGCAGCCAGTAGCTGGATGACGATCGGGTCCGGATTTCAAACTGAATCATGAGCCCCTTTACCCTGTTATCTAAAAAAAGAATTGTCTTTTTCTTTTCCACTATTATTATTGGGATATTACAGCAGTGGATTCCCGTTGTCTACTGCCGGTTTGTGTACAGTTTCTCTGCTAGCCTTTGTCATCCACTGACAAGCCACAAGGCAGCGGGGGCTTTGGTAGGATTTATTGTCCCTCCCGTGGTCAAGATGATCCCTTCCTCGAGTGTGTGAGGTATTTATTGAAGCACCTGTGCCACCAGCGTTCAAAAGAGGAACACTGGTTTGTAAACAAGCGTACCGACAATTTAAAAAAAAGCGCTAGTTATTATTCCATTTGAAGTGATTATCACTTTAGAATGATTTAGTACTGAAATAACAACAAAGCTCTTAAATTCAATCTGTGACAGTGGTGAAGTTCACGAAGATAATGATTTAGTCAGTCTTTATCCTTATGAGTTTTGCCTAAACAACCACTAGAGCAAAATTCAAAATTTCTACCAAACTGAAAATGTCTAATGTGTCCCACGCGCTCATATGACCTTATGCAGTTGTAGCGCTGTAAAAAAACAAACTTACCAAGAGCAAAACATACTGTATTAATGCATGTATTATGCTTTGACTTTAAGAATATTTTATTTTGAGGCTCTCATGCAATGATGCCCCGTACTTGTGGATTTGTGTGATAGGCACTAGGCTACTGAAAAAGAGTTTTGTCATGGTTGCCTTAAATGTTACAAGAATGAACAAGGGCATACGACATTATGGTCTTGTCCTGGAAATATTTATGACCATACATTAATTTTATATGCAGACTGACTCTGAGAACGGGTGGCAAAGTTTGCGAATATTTGACATTTGTTTAGTTCAATGCTTGAAGAAAGGTTTTAGCTTCTTTCATAAGAATGTTCAGATATAAAAGTATTGTTTCCTCTTTGAAAAAATATTTTTTGTCCCCAAACGTGTGAACTATTATGATTGCGTCAAAACCTTTTCTCTTTTGAAGAGATTTGTACGATTTTACATGTACGAACAAACAATTCAACAAAGAGGACATGTTGCTTTCCCAATCTGTTCTTTATTTTCTTATGTTCTTTTTCATATTTTGACTCGCGCATGCACATGTATTATGTTTTCCTGGGCTAACTTTATTTCAGTTTCCAAAGAAACTAAAGAAGCTTTTGCCTCAGCTCCATGTAACGAAACTGTAGAAATCAAAGATGTACTGAGCTTTTTTTCAAGCTGGCTACATCAGAATTACAAAGTTCTATGTGACAGGTACTATGACCTTGAGGTCAGAAACAAAATGTTCTACCTTCTCTACCAAAATCGTAACATTATTCGGAGACGTAATCAAGGTACCTATAGAATTGCTTTCGAAAAAACTTGACATGTTTTGTGAAAATCAGAATTGTTAAACGTCAGATTTCTCAAAACAGGTTAAAGCTACTGAGTAGATTGAACTTTGTAATTCTGGGGTATCAAGCTGTTTGGTTGAATTCTAAAATTGGACGCCACCAAAATTTTAAGATTTCAAGAAAATTTTAAACACACACATTCATATTATGTTTATTGTATGCAGTGGCGGTAGGTAGTGAAGGGCTCACGGGCTTGAGCCCCTCTCCCCTCCCCACCTCCCACTCCCAACTGTATCCCAAAGAAAATGAAAGTTTCTCCATAATGAAATAAGCAGTTGAAACCGTTATGACCGCACGCAATGAGCACAGAGTGATCAGCTTGGTGGCTTGCTCGTTTATCCAATCACTGTTGTCACCGCTTACAACTATAGTAACCCAGCAGTCAAAATGTCTTTAGGCCTCGGCAAAGGTTGAGCCGTTTCCCATGGCCTTAATTAAACTCTTCTTGTGAAAAAGGTAAAAGACTTGAAAAAAGAACACTGTACTGGGGGCTCACGCTCTCCTAGCCCAGACAATGGGGTGAAAGTTTACGACACATTTCCTCCAACTGACACAGATACCTAAGCGCTCATTGGTTCTTAGTTGGTTGCTTTCAACTTTCTTGACTACACGGCCTAATCCAGCCCATAGATGGAATATGTTTGAAGTGCTATGTGTGCGTGTTTGTGTTTGTGCCGCTGAGATTTAACAGTTATAAATCAGGTCGAACTACTTTTAGGGCAACTTTTTCATCACATGAAAATTAATTAGAGGGAATTTGGAGGAGAATCGGCTTCGTCCACACCATCAACAAGAATTTAACTTCTAAGAACAAAAAGATGGAAAACAAAGGTAACTCTTCTTGTTGGAATGGTTCTCAAAATGCTGTGGCTCACCGCGAGTGTAGAAAAATCATCACTGTTTAGTAAGTGTTCTGTTCTTACTGCTTGCTATATGGAGGTAAAGAACTGGAAGCAACCTAAGCACACCCCCCCCCACTACCCAAAAAAGCTACTGATTGTATGTATTTGTGTATGTGTGTATGTGCGAGTGTGTGTGCATGTGTGTGTGTGTGTGTGTGTGTGTGTGTGTGTGTGTGCGTGTGTGTGTATGAGTGTGTGTGTTTGTCCATGCCTGAGTGCGTGTTCTGGTGTGTATACATGAGTGTAGGCGTGAGTGTGTCTACTGGTATACTGTGTGTATGTGAGTGTGTCTGTGTATGCGCGTAGGCGTGTGTGTGTGCATGTTTGTTTGTGTGTTTATGTAGGTGAGTCTGCCATTGTGTTTTTGTGTGTGAGTGTGTCTGTGGATGTGTGCGTGTATTAATCTATTAATTTTTTTTATTCTTTTCAACAGGACATCAGGCATAACCACTGCTTTCGTGACAATGGAGCGTTGTCTGTGCATATTAACACCCCTACATGTACACATAATTTTCACCCCCCAAAAAGACAGCCATTTCCCTTGCTTCTGTAATCTTTCTTTTGCTACTGTTCTTACTCCCAGTTTATGCCTACACCGACCTCGCTCCTATCTTCGATCCCGAGGAGAACAAAACGCTGATCGGAATAATTTACAACGACAATGAAGATGCCATCAAACCCGTTGTTATGATAGCAGGTTTCATTGTGACTGCAGGTTCTTTCCTCTGCGTCTCCGTGTTCTCAGCCCTCCTGATGTACGCACTTATTCAGCGTTGCCGGAAGTGGAAGTGTTCCAAAAATAGGGGCACGTCACAAACGAGCGCCGCCTCATCACAAGGAAACAAAGCGACACAGAACAAGGATATTCAAGTAGCCAAAATGATATTGCTCGTAGCTGCAGTGTTCCTCGTTGGCTTCATTCCCCTTGGCGTCATGTTTCTGGCCATGGAATTAGTACCAGGGTCCTACATGGGTAGAGCTTATGAGAACGAACATCTTGTCTGTATCTCTTTTCTCCAGATCGCACAAAGGTGTCAACAGTTCTGTAAACATTCTGCTGTACATCAAAATGAGTTCAAAATATAGGGGTACCATCCGGGCTTTGTTTCTTTTCCAGAAGCAAACGGAATCCAACCTTGATTAAAGCCTAACCTTTTCAGATCATATTTTGTTTTGGGGGCTTGCCTTGAGATATCAGGTTTTGCTATTCATCGGTGGTGGATATTTTCGAGAAAATAGACCTAGACTTTAAAAAGTCGGTCTTTTTATGGGTGAGGGGGGGGGTGGAAGAGGGCTCCATGGAACGTTAAAGAACGCTATATGTTTGTATCAGCTGGACGACTTAAACGATGACCTTGCACTGCTCTCTCACACACATGCTCAGATGCAAGAAAAGACCAAGGAACTCAACAGCCTATCAAGGAGTGTTGGCCTACGTATACACCCGGAGAAGTCAAAAGTAGTGAAGCAGGAAATATGTCAAACCCTGCTGTGACAGTGGAAGACCTTCGCCATAAAAGAAGTGGACTCCATTACCTACTTTGGAAGTGTCATCGATGGTAAAGGTGGAACTGAAGCAGATGTAAAAGCAAGAACCGAATAAGCAAGGTCAGCATTAAATCAATTATCAAAAGTCTGGAAAGCAAGCAACATCTCACTGCACACCAAGATTCGACTCTTTAATTACAATGTCAAGTCTGTGCTCCTCTACGGCTGCGAATCTTGAAAGACAACAAAGACAGTGCTGATTAAAGTCCAGATTTTCACTGTCCATTACCACATTCCACACCTGAAAAAAAATGACCCTGACCTTGTGACCAGTTGCCTACAAGCCCTGTGGTTCATTGACAGTTCACATCTGACGGTTACGTCTAGTTCGACTCTCGTCCATGAAAAACAACCGCGTTTGAATTTAAAGGTCTCAGTCGAATGAAATTGAATTTGATCAAATTGTCCCAAAATGGTAGTTTTTGCTGCTCATTGAAAGAAAATCTGGTTGGTTCCGACTAAAGAAGAAGAAGAAGAAGAAGAAGAAGAAGAAGAAGAAGAAGAAGCTCAGTGCATATCCCTGCTCAACAACAAGCTCTATGCTTAGACATTCTATGTTATTACCCCAGCAGATCCTAAATCACTCGAAAAAATCCTTGGCTTCCCTGGAAGCGAGCATCATACAGTGGAAGCAGCTGATCAAGTGTGGTGTAAACGCACCTTAAGAATAGAAGGACTTGTAGTGTGAACACCCCTTAATAATAATTATTGTGACGTAAGCCTAAGGGACGTATCACGTGACTGTGATTTCGTGCAAGCGGCGGTGAAATCTTTCTGGAGAGGTTAAATAGCTTAAGCTTTACAAACACACACACACACACACACACACACACACACACACACACACACACACATACACACACACAAACATACACACACACAGACATACGCACACACACACATTCATGCACACTCTGTGTGAAGACAGAAACTTAACTTTCACGAAAATAGAGACCATTAAAAAGAATACCATTAAAGCACAGAGAAAAGCTACACCTGTTGATATTCTGAAGATGTTCATGGTGCCATTATCTGATTCTGTGATGAGAACATGAAAATGTTATGTCTCGGAGGAACATTTTGTCCAGGATCTGCTTGTACTTTGAACTCATGTTGTAATACACAAAGATATTCACTGCGGAATTCGTTGCCGATAAGAAAGAAAAAAATGACCAGATCAGCAAAAACAAATCTCTGTATTTCCCTGATATGTTATATTCGGGATCTAAACTTTGTGCAACATTTATAATCGCACTTGGCAAGAGGCATACTATAAATATGATCGCAATACATAGAACCAAATTCACAACTTTCTTGTCCCTATTTGAAAAGAAGTCATGATCTCCAGAACTGGACGTAGACTTCCGACATTTTGATTTGGTAATAAGGGTTTTGATAAAGATTATAGTGCAAATGATGACCACGCTTAAGGTGATGAGCTGAGAGAAAGAATAGATTAAGAATACAGCACTTTCTGTGGCAAAGCTGGTTGGAATATAAACGGTTCTAAACGTTGTCTCATTCTTTAGAGGAGAATATATGGGCCCTAGGCGAAGGGCATAAAACACTGGTAGTATGGCACCTATCATTGCCACGTATAATATGCTAACGAGTACGATAACTGTTCTCTTTACTGTTATCATTGTTTTAACTTTCAGAGGCACAGCAATACAGAGACATCTTTCCAGCATAATGAAGGCTGTAATTCAACAAGAGATACGGGCAAAGCAAATGTGTGGCCACCCTGACGCGAGGTACAGGACCTCCTGGGTATTAAAGGGCGGATCAGCAAATAAAGAAATGGGTTCAAAACAATGCTCGCCCATAGCGACGGAATCAATGCCCCTATATCGGAAATGGCCACGCTGAACAAAGAGATGTTCACGGTGTCTTTAAAGCCCTGTCTGATAAAAACGATTCGATTGATGACGTTAGCCACCTTGCCAAAGAAGCTGATGGCTCCTAAAATAATGACGTTGAAAACCGAGAGGAGGATTGTGATTACTAATTCGCTGACCATTCTGATCTGCTGCGGTCCAGGCGGCGTTCCATAAACGTATAGATCTAGCCTCAAGTTTTATTTTGTACTTAGTGCTAAATTCGACTGATCCTTTCGTTTGATGCCCATCATCGCTTTTTCTGGACTTCTTTGTCAAAATTCTTTTTCTTGCTACTGGGAACAATCAACACGCTTCTGACTCAATCCGTTCATCGAACCATGTAAATTTGCAAGTTTCCAAGGACACCCAAACTTTGGAAATCATCAAATTTAGATGGCCATTTTCTCCCTATTTTTGCCTCTGATAATAGGCGAACCCACCTAGCTCCGTCAATTGCGTGTATCTGTACCTCTATTCTATATATATGTTTATTTTTTTCCTTTACACACAAGACAAATGAACAAGCTTTAAATACTCAAAACAATGACGAGTGCTTGATTCCACCGCGTAGCTGCATTATTTTAGGTCAGAGTTTTTGCCAGACCTATTTTCAGTTCGGCAAAATTGTCGGCAATTCGTGAACCCTTTTCAACAAAGAATTATCTCGAAGCTGTAGGTTTTTATCAAATTACGATTTATTTACAGGATAGACCTGTTGAGTGGAACAATGAACGTAGTCAAATCAATAAAAGACAGTAATAATAATTATACGTACCCCCGTTATAGAGCAGTGAATCTTTCTTGCTGAAAAGTACATAAATTATGTTTGTTCAATGGCGAGATGTTTACTTTGCTGTTATCTAGTTTCTATCTTCCAAAATTGCACTCCCCCAGCGTTCGCTAGATTCAGTTATAAGTTATGTGTCTCTTTGTACGTCTGATGTCACCGAATTTTTAATCATTAGAGATGATACAGCTATTTGAGCACAAAACTCTTTATCAGGGCTCGTGTTTTCTTCTTATTACTATCATAGCTTTAGGTGGATTGTTGTTTTCCAACGTGCTGCCTTTCTGGGAGTGAGATAAGAAATGTGTACCAAAGAGTATATTTTTATTCCTAAGCCGAAAGTCAGATTGTTTTGAGACATCTTCATTACCAGCTGCTTATTGCAGATGACATCGGATTAACGAGCAAATTTCCTCTTTGAAAAATGGGGGCACAGAGTACCCCACGTCGTATGGACACGATAGTTAAACACGAAGTACGGGTAGGGTTAATTTAAGATTACTCTACTCACGTTGTAGTGTTTTTTTATCGCAGAAGCGAGCGAACACCCAAAAAAATCGCTACAGTCTCATCCCAAGTTATGTGTATCACGACATGGTGGAATACGTCGCTTGGCAAATGTTGTGTATTCTTTAGATTAATATTGGTCTGTTTGTCTTGCTTTTGACGAAAAAAAAAAATCCCTCCTGCTAGGATAGAAGCCTAGATATTTGCATATAAAAATGGTGGTGGTTGCCTTGAGTCAGGGATGAAATTCACGAGAAAATGGCAGCCAAAATTTGGTGGCTACCAAAGCTTTAATGTCCTTAGAAACTGTATAATATTTATTTAACTATCTCAGAATAAGGATATGTGGAGTAATGGCCTGTACCCTGATGCAGTTTGAGATAGGCATTTTTAATGAAGAAGTCACATTACTTTTATTTTTCAATGAAGCATTTGAATTATAATTTCTTTAATTCATAGTGCAGTCAAAAACTTGCGGCGCATTTTATCATCAAATATCTCTGTAACGGGTGAACCAATGTCACACATACTTTGCACAGCAGTTTGCAGCAATTTGTCTTAACGTAATCATATTTTTTCCAAACAATTTAGTCTATATTAATAGAAATCAACTTTTCTTCTTTTTATTTGTTTTGTTTTAGTAGAGTCACGCGTAAAACGGGATTGTTTACTGCACCTCCCGCTTTTCACTCATAGTTTGCATACGCATATGGCCTACTTCACAGCTCACGACCTGTTTTAAAAAACGATATCGTCTTTGATGCAAACCTTTTAAAAGTCTGTAGAAACCACCCACTGGCATTTTGTATTAGTGTTTATGAGGATTTTTAACGTTTACCCTATCCGCACGTCGTGTTTTACCATCTTATCCATATGATGTGGGGAACTCTGTGCCACCACTTTCCAAATAGGAAATTTGCTCGTTAATCTGATCCGTACGCTTGGCATAGCAGTTTGTGAAAATGTTTTTTTGAGAAATACTGAACGTTTCAAAGAGATCTTCGCTCTAGAAATATTCTATAATGTGCAGAATATAACTCCAGGGTACAAAATGACCCCAGGGCGTACGGATAGGGTTAAATTATAGGCTATGGCGTTTGGAAATAACCCAAACTCGGTAGTAAATCTTTTATAAACCCAATGGGTTTTAATTATTTGGATTTTTTTTTCACTTTTTATGAAAAGCACCAAAAGTAGACATTTTGTTGAAACCCTAACTTGTAAGCGGGAAAACCCTAAGACCAATGACACAAACAACAGAATGAGATATTCCGTGAATGTGGATCACCTACCACCTAGCGCACTTTTTTTTTTTTGGGGGGGGGGGGTGGTGAAGAGATCATGTACGGCTTTGTATAATATTAAATCTTTAGAAATCGTACCAAGGAAGCCGGAAGCGAAAGAATACTCCAATGTTGTTAAAAGTCTAACAAATTTAAATTGTGCTCTTAACATTTCGTCCTGAAAAGTCAGTCAGTCTACACTTGTTATTGACTTAGATGTATTCGGAAATCAGAGACGGAAACTTTGGTTGCAATATTGTTTCAATTTTGTAACTCCCTACAAAACCGTAAATGCGATGGATACTTTCCTAGACATGAGCAAACAATAAATACTAATAAATACCCAGGGTGAAGTTCTACAGAAAAGGACGGAGAGTTAAATTATATAACCGAAGACCGTTTCTTTTTATCCCTTCTGAGGCAATGAACTACTTTGATCCGATAGAAGAGTGAAGAAATCGAGGTCAAAACACGTCAAAAGCAGTTTGTTAAACTAACAAGATTGCATGTGACCTTTTAGACGAATTCACCTTTACCTTGCATTTAAAAAAAACAAATTAAATTTTGTTTTTCCAATGAGAATCAAATCTGCATCGTAATCAGATCCGTGTGCAGGATGAACTGGCGGTGTGTTCGAACAAGGGTAACAATTATTAGTACCCTTGACTAATTAAGCATTAGTGGTAGCACTGAGAAAAAGGCAATTATGCATGGTCGATGGTAGATAAAGAGGTAAAAAAACAACATCAAAAAGAGCGAGGAAGCGGAAGAGAAAACCGCCCCTACATCGTTACAACTGTAACTAATTTACTTTGTGACATTCTGAATTCTGCTCCACATTTAATAATAACCCTTGACCTTTTGCAGTCCAGACTTGATAATTAACGCAGACTACGTCCTTGTTTTAAATCTACAGGCATTAAATAGATCTTTTGCTCCCCTTTTCTCATGATCATCGTCTCCCTTCACTTCGCCAACTCTACATAGCGGGTGACTCCAGCTTGAAACTCATCGGAGCCTTTTGAACTTGGTTTGCCTTGGGAAATCTGTAATGTTCTCTCCTCATATGGCTCAGTTCTATCCGAAAGGGACGATAAATTTGGAAGCAAATCTACTATATAACCTCATAGTGGTTAGAGGAGGGTAAAACCGTACACAGTAACAATGACAATGATCTCCACTAGGAAAACTGAGAGCTTGTGACATGCATCAGTTCATTTCTTGTGTCAAGGGAAACATTTGATGCAGTTGCCAGCGCCGTAAAACCTCTACTAAAACTAAAACGGAAATATTTGCTTTTTAAAAAAAAAATAGATCTCGTGTGTTGCTGTTTTGCGACTGCTTAGCGACAGTGTACGACGCGACCAAGCAATATTTTAATACAGGAATGTGTAAAGTAAGAATACCTAAAAAATTATTCGCAATTTTTCTCAGCCGCTGTGCATCTATTCAGAATTTTGTTAATGATTTTCCAAAAATGTAATCTAAAAATGATATTAATGTTATTGTACATTAACTGCTTGTACGTACTTATAAAGACAGCAATTTTTTTTATAAGGCCTTTTCAGCACTTCGTTAAAATAATACATCGACACGACGAAGGGTTTTTCTAGCTGTACAAATGTTAATTGAGAGAATCAATACACTTGTTCAGATCATATAGAAGCGTCGTTCATCATTATCTGCAATATTCTAAACCAGAATACTGACTATACGCTACAATTAGACAACAGGACACACGTTTACGTGGTATGGTAATTCATAGTACAAGAGCATGTTTTCTAGAATTATTACGGATAATTTCATTTCCATTAAATTGTGTTAGGACGTGGTGGAATCAGGCTCTCGTCAATTTTAGGCATGTAGAGTTATTGGTATCATCTTAAAGCCTGTTCATTTGTCTTGCTTTGGATGAAAACAATATCCATTTATCTTGAATAGAAGTCGAGATAATTGCGAATGAAGAAGGTGAGGGTCACCTGGTTTCAGAGGTAAAATTAACGAGAAAAATGCCGCCAAAGAGGAGTTTTTCCCTTAGCTTGAGAGTCCGTGGAAACTGAAAATTTACATTTGTTGTGCCTTTTATCAACGTTTTCAGTAAAATCCACACAGAAATGAGTTCTTAAACGGGCATGGAAGTCGTTGAGCCAAAAAACAAAATAAGATGAAAATTCACAAACCTGCGGAAAAATACCAGTTTCTTCACATTGATTATTTTGACGAGCGCCTGATTTCACCACGCTGTCTCACTTAATTAAATAAATAAATAAATTTAAAAAATAAAAACATAGATAGTTACGTACGGACGATAGATGTTTGATTGGATAGAAACAAACCAGAAAACCCACAACCAACCACCCACGTTTAAAAGAGTGTGGAGGGCAGGGCAGCATTCTGCAAAGCACAAAAATCTTCTCTAGATCAGCTCATAATCACAAACATTGTGGGGTTTGAGAATGTTGGTGATATTAGGTTATTGGTTTGAGAGAGAAAAACGAGATTTCCAAACATCTAAGGTCGATAATCAAGGACACTCAATATCAAAATCAAAATTGTATAAATTTATATTAAGATTTATAAAACAGATGTCTGTTGTGTTCTTTTTACACATAAACGTGTCCCAGATCTCAAGTCTTGGTTTACTTGAATTTGGCTGTCAGGATCAACCCAGAGTGAAAGGGATACAATGAAAAGGCACAAAGACGGAGATACTCATTTTAAATAAATTATTATTATCCCCACTCGGGAAACGACCTCACGTCTTCTGCGTGTCACTCTGCACTGCCCCACTGCTACACTACAGACTCCGGTACCAACGTATTCGAAATAATATCAGGAAAAATAAATTAACACAAACTTCTCCTTCATAATCTACGAGGCTCACGTAAAGAAATTAATAATGTTCATTTTTTTCAAACGAGATTTCAGCAACATCTACAAAAGTTTTGTTTTGTTTTGTTTTTTAGTGAAATAGCATAGATTTAACTCCTTTATCAACTAAAGTATTGTTGCGTACAATGTTGAAACAGATGCAAATGAGGAAAAAGCATTGGGGCAAGTCATATGTCTAGATCTACTGCATACTGAATCATAGATTTGTCTGTTTCAAAATGGGCTAAAAACTTACCTTCTCTGTTTTTACTTTTGTTTTGTTTTTATTACTTTTCATCTTCTTTTTTGCTAGATGGTGATAACATCCTGGCTTATTTTATGTGTTGGAATCTGTATTTTCACGTTCTCAAGTCTCAAGGGTTTTTGACAAATGCTCAACAACAACAACCAAAAAAAAAAATCAACTAAGAAAATTATTTTAGTAAACTAAAAGTTATCAAATCATATTAGTAATGAAGCAGGATCAGTTAAAATCTTATATAAGACATGGTTCAGATCATCAAAGTTTAGTGTAATTAGGTCTGATATTATACTTTGAGACATGCCATGAACAAGCGGTCCTAAGTATAATATACACGACATACAAGGTGTTATGTTATCTGAAAACCATAGACCAGGTCTTGCTATAGGTTTTTGCTCTCAGTCAAATGTTTCAAAACACTAATAGCAATAACTAGATATTTCTTAACTCTTCGCCACCCTAGAAATACTAAGTTCTATCTGCTCAGTCCCTAGTTTTGGGGAAATTTGACCTTAAAAGGTTTGAGTTTTACAACATGTCAAGCTTTTTCCAAAGCAAGTCTTTTATTATCTTGACAACGACTCCTTATAATCTTAAAATTTTGATAGAGCTGGTGGAACATTGGTTTCTGACCTCATGGTCTTAGTAACTTAAAACAGGCAAAAATGTGGAATAGAAATGTGTAATTCTGAGTTAGCATTGTAGCACCGTACTAACAGAGAGTTTATTTCGATTTCAAGGCAAAGCAGCCCAGCGTCTCTCACTCAAAGAGAAGCTTCTCCTTTTCCTTGTAAACTTTAACTCATTGAGAACTTGCGCTTTTGTAGTAATTTAAAAAAAGAGTTATTGCCTCGTTATGTGCAAATTTTTCCTTTCTTTTCTTTGTCTGAAACTTTATTGAGGCAGGCAAAAATATACATACCATGAAATATTGTGCAAACGTATGTCTTTGGTTTGTGTTCGAAATAACCCTCGAAATTTCTTTTGGTCTGGTGCTGGTTGGACTTGTACGTCATATTCCTCCTAAAAGAGAAAATAGAGAAAGGATATGAGAAAAGTAAAGCTGGTAGGTCGTAAACAAAAATGTTAATGATAACAACAACATCTCCAATAATAAAAACAAAAACAACATCTCCAATAATAAAAACAACATCAACAACAACAACAAAAACAGCAACCATAAAAATCACCTACAGCATGAAAGAGAACAAGTTGGATTGTTTGTTTTTCTAGTAGGAGGGAGGTAGTGTTCTGTAAATGCGGTTTTTTTATGACTGTATTTAATATTTTCTCGAGAAGAAGTTCAAGCAGCAGTTAAAGCACTGAAGAAAGGAAAATCAGCAGGAGTGGACAACATCCCAGGAGAATTGATACAGGCAGGGGTAAAGGACATGACAAGTGCTCTGACTGTCATCTGCAACAAGATCTGGAAGACATGAAAGTGGCCAACACCATGGCCAAAATCACTAGTGATTACATTCCCCAAGAAAAGTAACCTGCAACTATGTCAGAACTACCGCACCATCAGTCTAATAAGCCACCACAGTAAGGTTATGTTGAAGATAGTGCTGAACAGATAGAAACCACAGGCAGAGAAGATCATTGACGAAGAGCAGGCAGGTTTTAGGGCAGGGCGCAGCACAACAGAACAGATCTTCAACCTCAGGATACTGTGTGAGAGGTACCTCGACACCAACAAAACCTATACCATATCTTCGTGGATTTTAAAAAGGCCTTCGACAGGGTCTGGCATGCAGCCTTATGGGCAACCATGAGGAAATATAACATCAACGCCAGCCTGATCAACGTCATACAACATCTATACGACAAGGCCTCCTGCGCAGTCTACCTTAACAGCAGCATGGGGGAGTGGTTCCAGACAACGGTCGGGGTAAGGCAAGGCTTTTTGCTCTCTCCCACTCTCTTCAACATCTTCCTAGAACGAATCATGACTGACACTCTGGAAGACCACAATGGAACAATCAGTATTGGAGGCAGGACAATCACTAACTTGCGTCTTGCCGATGACATCCATGGATTAGCAGGAGAAGAACAGGAGCTCGCCACACTAGTGGAGCGGCTGGACACAACCTCAGCAGACTACGGCATGGAGATCAGTACCGATAAAATCAAGCTAATGACCAATAACACCAATGGCATCAGCACGGACATCAAAGTCAGGGGCGAGAAACTTGAGACGTCAACAGCTTCAAATACCTTGGATCAGTCGTCAAGGCTCAAGACTAGAAATTCTCTCCAGAATCGCGCAAACAACAGCTGCGCTGTCAAAACTGAAGCTTATTTGGAGGGACAGAAACATCACGCACAACTAAAAAAATCAGACTAATGCACTCACTGGTCATCTCAATATTTATATGCTCCTGCGAGTCGTGGACACTGACAGCAAAATTAGAGAAAAAGATTCAGACCAAAGGGGTGAGATATTACCGCTGACTCCTTGACATCTCGTACAAAGACCACATTTGAAAGGCCGAAGAACGAAAGAGAATCACCAACGCAGTGGGGCAGCATGAAGATCTACTGACCACAGTGAAGAGACGAAAATTAAAATGGTATGGGCATGTCACAAGATCCACAGGACTTGCCAAAACAATCCTGCTAGGAACCGTACAAGGAAAGAGAAAGAGAGGAAGGTAGAGAAGGAGATGGGAGGACACATTACAGAGTAGACAGGAAAAATGATGGGTGACAATCTGAGGAAAGCAGAGGATAAAAATTGGAACTGTTGTCCTTCAGTATATTTCCTTTAGATAATAATAACATGATAACATATTGAATTAATACAAAATGTATATACCCTGTTGAAGAGTGCTGAGACATGTACAGTGTACCAAAGTCATACCAAGACCCACATACAATGTCTCTGAAGAATTTTTGGCACCAAATTATAGCAGGACAAAATACAACAGTTCTCAAAAGGTCAAATGCCGAGAGATTGTTTCTAAATTCAAAAGGACTCTATCAATTTCGGTGAAATTCCCTTGCTGTCAGAATTTTTTATTTCAGAACCACAAAAGCATTGGTTTCGTTTGAGCTGTCCTTAGGAAGCATAGAGTTGGTGCGACAACAACAAAAGGGCTACAGAATACTCCGAAAATGTCGCTGATGAACTTCTTGACCTCATGGTCTTGCTTAGTAACTCAGAACAACAAAAACTGTAAGATAGTACTTTACAGTTCTAAGGTAGCGCAAAGCTCAAAATATGGCAAACATTTAGTCATATTGCTTTTTTTTTAGTGGGCCTCAGGCTAAGCCAAAAGACTTTTAGTTATCTTAACTCGTATTTCTTCCTTTACTTTAAGAATATAATATATTCCATGTTAGTCATCCAGCTCATCGTCAGGTACTGACGGAGGAACTTTATTATTATTATTACTATTATCACCATTATTATCGTTTTTATCATCATCAGATTATTATTATTATTATTATTATTGTTATTATTATTATTATTATTGTTATTATTATCATCATCATCATCATCATCAGTATTGT
>NW_004797525.1:698521-701104 GCF_000002075.1 Aplysia californica
ATTATTATTATTATTATTATTATTATTATTATTATTATTATTATTATTATTATCATTATTGCCGATGGTGGTGGTGTTGTTGTTGCTGCTGCTTTTCTGCTGCTGCTGTTGTTGTTGTTGTTGTTGTCCTTGTTGTTGTTGTTGTTGTTGTTGTCCTTGTTGTAGTTGTTGTTGTGGTGGCGGTGGTGGTGGTGGTGGTGGTGGCGGTGGTGGTGGTGGTGGTGGTGTTATATATTATAATATGTCTATAGGTATAGATATATCATATGAAATGTTCTCACGTTCTTTCGCTTCTTCCTATAAAATAGGTGTGACTGTGAGACTTTACTTTTGTGGAACCAGCAGCTTGTGATATCAGAAATGTCTTCGATAGACTACAGCCACACTCCATCGTTTGAACAAGACAAGGAACCTATGATAGACGATGATGTCTTCAACGTTTTAATCATCGTTTTATATGTCGTTGCCCTAGGAATAATCTGCTTATTTGGCATTATATTCAACGCAATCAACATTTACGTGTTTTTCAAGCAGGGATTCAAAGACACCGTCAACATCACTCTTTTCAGTCTGGCCGTTTCCGATATGGGAAATGTGGTAACGCTCCTGTGGATGAGTGTCTGCTTCAACCCTTTGTTCGCCAAATCTGTTCTGCCTATGGTTTATTACGACCTAAGCTATATAACATCTGGGTGGCCTCACACTATTTTCGCACGGATCTCCAGCCTGATCACAGTCTTTGTCACGTTTGAGAGGTGTCTGTGTATCGCTCTGCCCCTCAAAGTGAAGGCGATCATAACACCAAGACGTACGATTTATGTAATTGTTAGCATATACATAGGTGTGGCTGCTTGCGCTGTTCCTGCGTTCTACTCTGTCAGTCTGGGGCCAAAACATGATTCAGAAGTAAACATGACCATGTTAGGAATAGTGTATACCGCCAACGGCGTTTTTATTGAGGGTATATCTCTTTACATCAGCTCTGTCTCTCAGGTTGCTTCATTCATCTCTGTAATCGTGTTTACGGTAATCCTTGTCCAAAACCTTCTGATCAAATCAAGATGGCGCAAGTCGAGTTCCAGCTCCGCAAAGCAGGAATCTTTATCGAATAGAGACATGAAAGTTGTGAAAATGGTTCTGTCTATTGCTGTTATCTTCATAGTTGGCTTATCCCCCAGTGTTGCCAACATCTTTACGATATTGGCCGTCCCAGAGTTCAACTATTACGGGGAATACCATCAGATCTATTTGATCCTATGGGCTATAAGCTTTCTGCTGGTAACGACAAATTCAGCGGTGAATATATTTGTGTATTACTATATGAGTTCGAAATTTAAAGAAATTCTCGACGAAACGCTCAAAAAAGTAAGAGGGAAATGTTGTGCGTGAGGTACACTGACGCTCGCTGTGTTACGCCCTCTCTCACGTATGGATTTTATAAATGGGTTCTCAGAGACAACTTGCTACCCAAGAATTACAAAGTTCTATCTGCTCAGTGCCTACTTTTGAGAAAATTGACGTCAGTGTAACTGTTCAGGTCTTATTGCTCGCGTCAAAAAGTGTTGAGTTTCACAAAACGTCAAGCTTTTTCGAATGCACTTTTTTGAGTAACTAGCTTCTGAGACAAAAGAAGGTTGACACGAGTGACTGTGGCGGTGGTAGGCCAAAAAATGTGAAGGGCTTCGGTTGCTTCCACTTCTTTACCACCAAATAGCAAGCAATAAGACCTAAACAGCTACACTGCTTTTTTCTATCCTCTCGGCGAGCAACGGCATTTTGAGAACCATTCAAACGAGAAGAGTCACCATTGTCATCCATCTCTTTGTTCTAAATTAGATCTTCTGGCTGAAAAAGACGCCTTAAAATTGGTTTGACGTGATTTATAACTGTTAAATCTCAGCGGCACAAACACAAACATGCTTACACAGCACTTCAAACATAATCATATTCCTTCCATGAGCTGGATTAGGCCGTGTAGTCGAGGAGAGTTGAACGCACCTAACAAACGTCCCAAGAAGGTGTATGTATCTGTGTCACTGGGGGAACATTATGGTTTTGGCCAGCTACTTATTTGCTTACTTACATACTTACTTACTTTGCTTTATCCTTACTTTCGTACCTTTAGGTTGTCGAGGGGAGAAAAAGATTTCTGCTACTGCTCGGACAAAATATGTGACGACTAGAGTCTTATAGAGTTGTAAAAAAATAAAACGTTATTAATCTGTTTATAGAGGGTGCTGACATACGCGATCGGGTCGGGTCGCTTTCTTGTGGTTTCAGTGCACACTACAACCCCGCTACGATTGTACCCGACGACCTGGCAGTTAAAGTAGAGAAACCTTTAACCTACATGCGACTACACAGAGGGCGTAAACCCGGGCTACGATTTGCTGAACCTTTGACCCAGGAACATATAAAATAGGTCTACGGTACTCTTGACTTCCCGCACTCCCGCTCTCTGTCTCTGTCTCTGTCTCTGTCTCTGTCTCTCTGTCTCTCTCTCTCTCTCTCTGTCTCTCTCTCTCTATCTCTCTCTCGCTCTCTCTCTCTCTCTCTCTCTTTTTGTGTGTGTGTGTGTGTGTG
>NW_004797525.1:705123-706743 GCF_000002075.1 Aplysia californica
GGGGGGGGGCTCAAGCCCGTGAGCCCTTCACTACCCACCGCCACTGCTCGCTCTCTCTCTCTCTCTCTCTCTCTCTCTCTCTCTCTCTCTCTCTCTCTCCTTCCACCCCCCACCCTTCTCTCACTCCATGGTAGACCGGGAGAGTTGTTACTGGTCTTTGCCCTGTTAGAGGATTGACCGCACCGTGGAAAAGAGGGTGAGAATTTAAGACCTTTTCCACAATTTTTTTTCGTATAATTACTTTTGTACCTTACATGTATATTTTTTTAATTTCGCCCGTGTAAGTCTCTAAACGCGTAAGTCTGGAATTTTGGAAAATACTATTTTGGTTTTATTTCACTTCAATAGGTTTCCCCCACCTCCTCTATAAATATTAAAGTCATTGAACAAATGAAAATTGCCTTTTTTTGTCACGGACTCTAAATGCGTGTTACAGGATTTCACCTTGATTTGAAACTCCAAACGCAGAAGTCCCAGCCAGGCACCTTCGTTCAAAACAATAATTTTGTTTCATTTTTGGTTCAAGTAACAGCCTACAGGGGAGGTATGCCATTTCTTCCATCATGTTAAGATGTGTATGTAAGATATTTTTCGAAATTATTATGTGTTTATCTAGATAAATCTTTGTTTTGTGTGATACATTGTGACATCAGCGTTTAGAGCTTACAAAGTCACCCGTAATTCTGTAAGCTTCACGGTGACGTGCGAGGAGATTGTCAAGACTTACGCGTTTAGTTTTCATGTGAAAGGTTAAGCCCATTGACACCGTTTAGATCTCAATAATATAGATTAATTATTATGTATTGTTAGTCGCAGGTTTAGATCTCATCAATGTTGATTAATTGTTGGGTTTTAATTAGTCATAGATGTATCTCAGCAATGTGGATTGATCGTTATTATATTTTAACCTGCTATAAGATAAGTGTTTCCCAAAATCAAATGTCATTGAAAGTGGGGATTATTTTTTGAAACATTCAAATGAACTTTTACTTTAGAAGAAGCATACTTTATTATACATTTAATAACTTATATTATTATTCATATTTCAGTCATGAACCACTTTTCACGAGGCTATAAACTGTTACAGCTGTCTAAAAAGGTAGCAGCAAACCCTCCAGTGAAGCCTCCATGACCACAGTCCAGGGGACATACCCAGCACCTCTCTAAGGAAAATGCCCGTCCTTGTTCATTAGAGGGTCATGCCCACGAGTCTTCTCTGTATGAATCACCACAATTTTTCGGATACATCATTTACTCATTTGTTAGACATATCAGTGAATAGCAGTGATTTAGTGTATTTTGATTACAATGAGGCTATTGGGAAGAATGTTGTTACTGAAACTGCTGCTAACCTGTATGACGATAGATCTAGTCATTTTCAGAATATTCTTGATTTGAGTATGTCTATACACGACGATGGAGAAACAGATGTGAATGTAAATGATGGTGGAGAAAAGGTTCTTGATGTGAAAATATGTGATGCTAGAGATAAGGCTCATGCTGTGAATATACGTGATGATCTCAGCCCCCTCACGCGCGCCCTCCAATCTCTCTCTCTCTCTCTCTCTCTCTCTCTCTCTCTTTCTCTCTCTCTCTCTCTCTCTTTCTCTCTCTCTCTCT
>NW_004797525.1:707195-708863 GCF_000002075.1 Aplysia californica
TGTGTGTGTGTGTGTGTGTGTGTGTGTGTGTGTGTGTGTGTGTGTGTGTGTATGTGTATGTGTATGTGTATGTGTATGTGTAGGTCTATGAGAGTGTCAGAGTGTGGATGCTTATGTGCATGTGTGTGTGTGTGTGTCATGAATGTGTGTAGATGTGTGAGGGAATATATAATAATATATGGGCTGGTGTACCAAAGCGTCTGTGCTGTTTTCGAATTTACTAGAATCTACTACATAGGTAGCCTGCTCTTTTTCACGTTTGTTATAATCTGTTGTTTCAAGGGAGTGTCGTGGAAGACCGACCCGATGAGCCTCGCAAATAGACGGTATAAGAACGTACAGGTCTCTAACCATCATTTGAATTACGATCTAATAATCAAATATGGTTTTTACGAAATACTATTCATATTTAAAATCAAAACTTCACTATGTTAAAAAAATTCAATCTTTCTTTACTTTTATGCGCCGGTTATATACCCTTTTGGGCGTCGCGGGAAGAAAGAGACGTTTCTCTGCCACCAGCCGGAGAGCTTGGGTCAGCAGGGGGAAGTCGTGAGTTGTTAATTTTTCCCTGACTCCATCTATCCAGGTCTTTCTAGGTAAAATAAAAAAGAATACTGTAAATCATGAACCGTTACTTGTTTTGTACAAACTCCAGTAGCTGCCGAAGCTGTTGTAAAACCTCTCATTTTCACCTCAAAAGCATTACAGTTTAAACACCTTTCAGCTAAAACTTATCGCAGCTTATATCATTTTAGCTCAAAATTATGAATTATTGACCTTTTTGCTCGAAATGATTTCTATTTATGTTAACGTTCCCCAAGAATTCCAGTACATCTTGAAATAACAGTTTCTTTTTTTGGGCTGGATTCCAATGCTTTCAAAGGAATGTACTTTTACATCAAACCAAACGTATTTTCAACGTTATTGATATTTGGGTCGTTTATGGTTTTTGCTGTTCTCATGAAAGTCTCTTTTGTGAAATGTGTATGTCATTGGCCTTTAACATTGAATAAAACATCTACAAACCTACCTACATCAAAACTTGTGAAATGAAAATAGTGTAAGATAGCATTATTGTGCATCTAGAGATGACTCACAGATGCGTTAATCCTGATGTGTTGTAAGTAGGAATTGAACGGAAATAGAGACTTTTTTCATGATATCAAAGAGTCTACATAACAAGAGGGGCCATTCCTCTCTTTGAGCCATTTAAAAAAGTGTCCTCAAAATTCGGTGGCGCCCTCTTCGCAAATGCGCACCCTTTGCGGACAGAGTTACCCTACTTGTGGTAAAAAAATCAAAGTAAAACTAGCAAGTTTTTGAATAAATCTCGGAAGAACGCTTTTTTAAAATGGTTACGCTGACAAAAAAAACCTCTTCCGGAGGAAGGGGTGATTGTTTTCTTCGTTTGATTTGACTTTTGATAAAACTCCGCACTGAACAACCCGAACTGCTGATGAAAAGCAGTCGATCTGCACACGCAAGGAGGTGCTATTCCTATTCTTCTTCAGGGAAAAACGAAAGAGAGCTTCAAAACAGACTGCAGCGCCATCTGAAGCAAAGAGCGGACTTCCGGCGGACACTTTTTTGGCTGAGTGGACCATCTTGTATGTACTATCTTTGATGATATCAAATTCTGGTTGGTAGGGGTGTAACCCCCCCCCC
>NW_004797525.1:709274-711223 GCF_000002075.1 Aplysia californica
GTGGGGTGATGGAAGGGAGACAGGGAAAAGGGGGAAGGGAAGTTGGCAGTCACAAACAAGAGTCGTTATTAAACTATTTCTACATCTTTAGAGAGAAAAAAAGGTGCAGTTTTATCTGCACTAGCCTTTAAACTTACTCGTCGTCAGCTTTGTAAAATTCGCAATAATACGCATACCAAATGCAGGAGCATGGCTTGTCAAAATATCCGTTAGGTACTGGCGTTTGGAATCAGCTGTGTGTCTGTCTGTCTGTGTGTCTGTCTGTCTGTGTGTCTGTCTGTCACTAAACAGAGAGAGCGAGACAGACAGAGAGAGAGAGAGAGAGAGAGAGAGAGAGAGAGAGAGAGAGAGAGAGAGAGAGAGAGAGAGAACGTTTTACGGAGCGGGTTGTCCCAGCCCGTGAGACATCATGTATTTACTTGGCCTAATGTCCTTTCTTGTTGTGCGTTTGCGTTAGTGCACCTTTAAGTCTAACTTTTGTAACGTCTACTGCCATTGTTAACGACCAAGACAAATTTCTCCCTGCGAGATGAATAAAGATCGTCATTGTCATTATCTATGTCTATTTGCTCGCTGTGGCTGTCACTGGTGTTATACTCAGTACGCCATCTTTCCGTGGAAGGTACGGTAAGCAAGATTTATTAATTTATTTCTCCGTTGCTTTTGCTGCCTCGCGTTTCTATTACAATTCTTCTTTGATGTACATATCAATATTAAAGTGCCCTGTGTGAATCGGAAACCAAGTCAGAGTGCTGTTCAGATATTATTATTATTACTAGCTGGGTCCCCTTTCGATGAAAGGAATGATCGGTGCATTAACATCAACCGAAAGTCATTGGCCTACTATATTTACATTCTACTGGAATGGAGCAATAAATCTTCAGAGATGCAACACATAGAAGGTCTAGATCTATACTCTCAAAACAAAATGCGCCTCCCGAAATATCACTTCCGGCACTTCTGCTGTGGAGGTCAGCTACGCAGATTTGTTTCGTTTCTCGGTGGAATAATCACAAAGGCCAAAGAAGGACGGGAACTTTTTGTCAAATATATAAATCTATATTCAGAAAATGAATAAATAAAAAATCGGGCTGCGTCATGGGGACCTATCTCTCTTTTTGCATGTACTTGCCAACTTCCAACTCTGTAGCTGTCGTAGTTTTATGGGAAAAGTGACCCATGTGTTTCCAAGTTGCCAAATATATAATAGATCAAATGTATAGATCGATCCTCTATTCCACAGTCGTGGTTTGTACACTCCAGAATTTCAAAGGTTTGGAATCATTACCCACGGCTAGAGAACGGAAACCTCACTTATTTACTTAGAAGACGGACTTTCTCAAGATTAGATCTAAACAAAACTAATGAACAACTGAAAAGTAAACTACAGTGACTTCAGACGCCTCAGTGAAACTGTGCACCTTTTAAATGTTTCTGAACCACCTTTAATTTTGTCAAATTCGAAAGTTAAGCGGTTCTGAAGTTTTTATTGGCCAAAGTGACGAACTTTCACAAATATGATATGTATAGATTATTATCCAGGCAGACTCTATTTAATAATCTGAACTTTCTGGGAAGCATACAGTGTAAGCTGTCATTTTACAGGCATTAAAAAAACTGGTATGAATAAAAACAATATCGAGATATCTGATATCTTGTCCAGCGACAGTGTTTCACATTGCAGAACTCTCACGTTACAGAGGTATCGTGTTGCTTTTGAAATGTAAGGGCGAGTGCATATTACATGCAATAGTAATACAACGCGATCAGCAGGTCACTCTCTCTATCTCTCTCTTTCTCTTTCTCTCTCTCTCTCTTTCTCTCTCTCTCTCTCTCTCTCTCTCTTTCAGGGGTGTCTCTTCGTATTTACGCTGAGCATGCGATCTTTAAAAACACTGGAACCACAACCCCACCCCCGCTTCCGGTTGGAACTGACATGACCTAGTACT
>NW_004797525.1:711340-743960 GCF_000002075.1 Aplysia californica
TCTCTCTCTCTCTCTCTCTCTCTCTCTCTCTCTCTCTCTCTCTCTCTCTCTCTCCAAACCATCCTTTCATGGATGATACATTTATTGTTGCTGGTGGGTGTTGTCTCCACCTCCAAGGGGCACACACACGCACACACACACACACAAACACACACACACAAACACACACACACACACGCACACACAAACACACACACACACAAACACACACACACACACACACATAAACACACACACACACAGATACACACGCATATACAAACACATGCACACACACTCACACACACGCACACACAAACGCGCGCAGGCACGCACACACAGACACACGCACGCACACACACACACACAGGCACACAGCTCGCGCACACACACCCATACACATATGTACACACAAACACAAGCACACAAACAGACACACTCACATACACACATACACACATACACACACACACACACACACACACACACACACACACACACACACACACACGCACGCATGCGGATATATGAGTTTTCAAAAAATTGTAGTAATCCTTCCTTGTCCCCAAAGCTTTTATCAACTTAAACACTTATAAATACAGTAAATATGGGCTTGTTACATATCGCTTTATATTTGTTCACCATTTTAATAACTTCATGAGAAATTTGAACCCGTTATATCTCATACTTTAGGAGATATGGGCGCTTTTGTAGGTAAAAATAGTAGAAAAACGTATGTCCCCAAGATTTTTAAACAAATTACAAAAGATAGGAATGCCATTTAACTATGTTGCTGTAACTTGTATCTCGTTTTAGCAATTAGATTTTACACTCTATTTATAAGAAAAATCGTTTCCAACACAATTGCTTGGTACAGCTGACCGCAAGGGGTGTGGCAATGTATGTCCCCTGTAAATCACTTCCTTCTCCGTTGCCGACTGCGTTTTGCCTCTCTGACGTCAAGATATGACTCTCCTGGACTTATTTCCCTTTGTCTCACCCATTGAAAATAAATTTGAAAGGGAACTACGCAGGAGTATTCACTCAAGCGAGGTCAAAACAACCAACCAGAGACAACTGGAGCTTAATTCAGGGGCCCGACGTTGTGTCCTTGGGAAAGGCACTTAACACTTATTTTCCTCACTTCACCCAGGTGGGAATGGGTACCCGGCTATAGACAGCGAAAGATCTTGTCAGTTTGTTAGTGTTTGAGCGCTTAATCGGCTGCTCGCACTGTATGCTTCCCGGGAAGCTGAGAATGTTTCTGAGTGCTCTATGGTCTGCTGGGGTAATAATATAGTGTAAAGCGCATAGAGCCTGCTGTTGAGCGGGGATATGCGCTATACAAATGCTATCTATTATTATTATTTATTTATTTTAATTCCTTTCGGAAACAGTCATGTTGTTAACAAAGCCCCATACCCAGCACCCTTTACGTCACTCCTCACTTCCTTTCTCTCCCACAGAGATCTTTCAACAAACTCACAACTAAAAACCCATGCCTACCCCAAATCTCCTCCGTGTCGTATTCTTACTGCTGCTCCTTACAACACCTACGTACTCACAACAACGACAACGAGAACGACAACGAGATCGAACGAGATCTAGATCTGGACCCAGATGCACAACAATTCAGGCAGCTGTGAAACTTCCGGCAGAAGAAGGGACTTTTTTCTTCAACGCGCACGAATACATCGACTACAACCACCGCCATGGCGCAGAATGCTCGCTTGGACCAACCAGCGGGCTGGGACTTAGAGCAGGAGTCCAAGCGGCCTTCAAACATCCAGATGACAGTGTCTCTTTTCTGACTGGATGCACGTACCAAAGGCAAGTCGCCCTGAAAACACAAAACAAAAAACAACAACAAATAACAAACAAATAAACAAACCAACAAACAAAGACCCAACAAATAAACGCATTTCACTTATTCTTAGACTAACAATTAACATAGGGTGCCTGTTTGGCTTAATGTCAACCGCAATAGTTCTGTTTTACACACGTTAAAAGTTGAAGGTACGAATTCTTAAAAGGTCCAACATTATTATCCTTATTCTAAATGGAATACATTTCCATAGCCTTTTGTCGTTGCATCTTGTATATAGTGACCATTTTACAGGAACAAACAGAAACAAAGATGGTAGATAAATGATTATCATATCTTTTATTTGTTTTAGACTTTTCTCCCCCCCCCCAACCCCCAACAAAACTCCACATCCACCCCTACACAACCCCCCCCCCCCCTCGCCCCGGGATATGAAAATCTCGGCACCCACAAACTTGTACAGTCTCTTAATACGTAATCGCTGACAATAACAATTACAATGAAGTCATCATAATTCCCCAGATTTAACGTGACTGGACGTCCCTTCACTCTGTTGGGCAGATGGTGGTTGTCCAGTTTGGGATTGCCGTGCGACGTAGACGCAGCTGTAAACTGGGGAGGGGAGCTGCTAGCTTTCAAAGGTACAGTGGAAGCTGTCTAAGAAGGCCAACCATTGTCGGTGTAAAGATATCGTTGTCTTGTACAGTTGGACGTCTTACTCGGGGTCAATAATGTAGGTCAATAATGTAATATGTAAAATAACACGCTACAGAGAGATTGAAACATGGCCACTTGCAGAGGAGATTGTCTTATGCAAGTTAAAACAGGTTGGACTGTAATACCCCAGAACTCTAAAACATGGATGCTTTCCTTTGATTTGATGTGATAATTGAGTATTACTAGGCTGTGATAGTTGGGTTTTTTTTAGCTGTTAGCTGCATATGAGGCCAATCAGGGCATTGGGTAGTTTGAATGAGGTCAATCTAGCAAGTTCAAACCATGCTATTTAATGTCTCTCAGTCCTTAACTAGTTTATATAACAATCTTTAGTGGTTCTTTTAAGTTTATAAACTTAAATCTATTCCTTGACATTATATAGATGTTCAATCTCGTTTTCCAAGTTCTGTGTTTTCGTTGCCTTCTGTTGTCTTGGGCTTTCGTTTAGCCGGTTGCACGGCCTATGTTCGATCTCCTGGACTTGGTCGTTCTGATCTTTTAAGGCTTTTCAGACCAGAAGCAAGAAGATGGGTAAGAGTAGTTTGCCAAGATCCTCTCTTGTCCATCGTCTTTCTCTTTGCCTTTTCTGTCCTTACCTTAGTGCCGCTATGCCCAAGTGTGTGACCCTTGCTGGAATCTTCTGGGTCTGAAAGACAAGAACGATAATTTCTTACCTTTTCATCCTCTTCCACTGAGGTCTCATCCTTATCGTAGCTCTCCTGCGTGCACCGGTTTACCAATCGATTTCTCAGAATTACAAAGATCAATCTGCCATTTTTCGCCGTTTTGATTGACTAAAACCATGACGTCAGACACCAATTAATTATGTTCTATCTGCTCTACTAAATTCGAAAGATTAATCGTAGACATTATTAAAATATTAAAAGAGTTTCACCCCCCCCCCCCCTCAAATATTTTTTAATGACATTTTGTGAATATCCAAAATTTTACGTCAAATTTCTCAAAACTAGGCACTGAGCTGAAACAACTTTGTAATTCAAAGGTACCACAATGCCCCCCCCCCCCCCTGTTTCTCTTCCACTGTCGACAAACTGGTCCTTAGGGTTCGGCTGGCTCTGTATTGTTTACCACGAGCTTCTTGACACTGTGACCCTCCCCCCCCCCCCCAAGCAGGCGACCTTCTTGCCCACAATGGCAGCATGGAACAACGGCTTGGGCTGTACGTTGTTGTTCATTTTACTTTTAAGGCATACATTTGGGTTGCTAGTCTTCTTAACTTAAATCAATGTTTCTTTCCTTCTTTAGCTCCTGCCATTGGGGATGATTACTTTTCTTTTCTTTTTATATTTCACAATAAAGGATGCAATGTCTTCAAGTACAGCCTGGGCGAAAAAACGTTCCAAATGGAGGAAACTACTCTCGCGGACAAAGGGTTGCCATGCCAACTTGACGCTGCTGTGGAATGGACGTCCGAGTCGGTCATCTTCCTGAAGGGACACCAGCTCTGGCACTGGTCCTTAGGTGAAGTGACCGGTCCTCACCACACTGACCGCCTCAACATCTGCTCGTGGTACCTGTGTGGGGAGGCCGACTGGATGAGGGAGAGGATGCGGCATAGACGTGAGATCACGTCCTGTAATGGAGACGTCAGGTACACCGACAATTTGACTCTGTCAGTTTTGCGACTGTTGTATTGGGGAGTTCGAGATTTGGAAAACGTCTTTCTTTTATTTGTTATTATCGCCTGTTTCATGTTTATACTGTTCTCGACTTATCTTTACTTCAGAACGACAAAGTTTTATCTGACTCTTCAGGCCGTTTTGCATGACCCAGACCATGAGGTCAGAAACAAAAAAAACGTTCTATATACTCTATCAAAATCGTACTATTATACAAAGTCGAATTTGAAAAACCTTAACATGATTTGAAACTCTAAATTATTGGCGTCAACTTTTTCAAAACTAAGTACTGAGCAGGAAAACTTTGTAATTCTGACGTAGCGTAATGCGCCTCTTACCCTCTCTTTCCACCTGTTCTTTGGTTTTAATAGTTTTTAAAAAATAGAAAGAAAGACAAAAGTAAAAAAAAAACCCAACCCAAAAGTTGTTTTTTTTTTAACCTCAACGAGACTTGGTCTGAAAATTACAAACAAAACAAGGTGTTTGTCTACCTTTCCAGACTGTGTCCACTGCACCTTGACGAAGTGACCTTACCTGGCTTGCACAACGCCGGGTCTGGCTTTGCTGGCGGCTTCGGCTCTCTCGACTGCAGGATGCGAAACCACGGCCTCAACATCACCGAGCAGCTCCGTAGAGGTATGTGAGAATAGAACTTTTCGGTCCTCCCCACCTCTTCGTTCCCATTCTGGTCCTTCTTCTGCTTGTTCTAAACCCCTCCTCCTCCTACCCCTCCTCCTCCTCTCCCTCCTCTCCCTCCTCCTCAATTTCCTTCTCGTCTTCCTCCTCCTCCCAATTGCCCTCCTTCGCCTTGTCCTCGCTTCTCTCCCTCATTGGGAGTAAAAACCCATTATCATCATCATCATCATCATCATCAGCAGCAGCAGCAGCAGCAGCAGCAAAATCATCGTCATGCAATATAATGATTATCTTTATATTACTATTTCATTAAGATACTTATTATCGTTATTACTTTCTCTCGTCCAATGAAGGTATTCGCCACCTGGATGTTGATCCTTGCTACGAGACGTGTGGACTTTTGGGTACATGCCACGCCTTCTCGTGTGGCGGAAGTGTGTGCGCCATGATCAAACAGATTAGAGAGTTCATGAAGGAAAATGGCAATGACGTCATCACTGTGAATTTCAACCATGAGATCGTGGATGAGGATAAAGTGTTCAGAGGTCTTTCCAGGCAGTTGGAGGTTGGTTATTTGGGTGTTTTTGGGATGCGAAAGTCATGGTTGTTCATTTTGGTGTGTGTACGCGTGTATGTGTTATGTTTGTTATATATGATTGTGTGCATGGGTGTATGTGTATGTGTGTGTGTATGTATGTGTGTATGTGTGTGTGTGTGTGTGTGTTTGTGTGTTTGTGTGTGTGTGTGTTTTAGAGAGAAAGAAAGTGAAAGAGAGAGAAAGAATGAGAGAGAGAGAGAAAGAGAGAGAGAGAGAGATAGAGAGGGGGGGGGAGGAGTATTTGCTCACTTGAGTGAATCTTTTAAAGTTTAAAAAAAAACTAAACTCAACGAAAACAAAGCACAAAAAACAAACAAAAGATAAATAAAAACCCCACATGTTTTCTCGTCAAGGTCCAGCTTCGCCCACTTCTCAACAGATTCTACCGGGTATCGGAGAGACGTCAGTGGCCAACGCTGCGGAGCAGTATTCGGACCAATCGGAGGCTGTTTGTGTTCTACGCACCAATCATAGAGAACGAGCCTCACAGTCGTCTGTACTACAATCGCAAGAAGTGGATACATAGTGAGAATCTATTGGCCAGCACTTGGAGGCCGTTTTCGCTCAGCAATGGCTGTGAGCCGGTAAGATTCTAAGATGGTGGGTTTATTTTGTAACTAAACGTCGCGACCTCAGTGCTTTCATGTCCTATATCCATTTTTAATAACAGTGAAAACAGTTCATAACAAAGAGTGAGCAGAAGAAGAAGTCACATTTTCACTGTTTAAACAAAATGGAGATACGACAAGAAAGCACTGAGGTCGCGGTATGCTTCCCAGGAAGTTGTTATTGTTTCTGAATGCTATTAGGTCTACTGGGGTAATATTATAGTGCCCAGAACTTCTGTTAAGCTAGAATTTGCGATATACAAATGTTGTATAATTGTTATTTATTATGTAAATATGTTGTGCAATTGTTTGGGTGTTTCTTCTTACTTAGATTGGTGTAAAGGCTGTAACCGTTTATCTCTATCTCTTTGTCTCTGTATCTTTCTCTGTCTCCCTGGCTCTCTGTCTCTGTCTCTGTCCCTGGAACTGTCTATTTCTTCAGATCTCGCTTTCTTACTCTCTCTCTCTCTCTCTCTCTCTCTCTCTCTCTCTCTCTCTCTCTCTCTCTCTCTCTCTCTCTCTCCCTCTCTCTCTCTCTCTATTCTCTCTCTCTCTGTCATACTCTTCCCCCCTGTTTCCTTCGGATGTATTCTCATACGAATACAGGAATCTGGTCGTACCAGTCACTTGTTTCAAAATTTGTGTGTCTGCAGGGGTGGGGGGGGGAGGAGCGGTGTTTAATAATATTCACTTTTTTGTCTTTTCAAATGATTATACCTACAAGAGTGTAAATGACACCCAATTCCTCTTAAAATGACCAATTTTAAATCTTATAATTTTATGTTTTGTTTTTTTCCACAACCATCATCCATTGACACCACCCGTACCCCCCCCCCCTCCTTAGATGATCGAACTAACCAACAGGATGTGTGAGAGCCTGCAGTACCATGAGCTGGTGATTGTATCGGTGATACCAGAGTCTGACGGGGCGTGTACTCACGCTATGGCCGACGAATGCAGACCACACGTGCATCAAATGCTTAGAGCGTGCGAGGCTCATCGTTTTTCGTAAGTTTACACCAAATGTTAATGAAGACCAGGAGAAGGCTTTTGATACAGAGAACCATGCAAAACTCTGGAAGACACTCGAAAAGTATGGCGTCAGAGGACAAATTATTGTTAGATATTGTCAGAGTTCTTTATAATAACAGTGACAGCCTTAGTAAGAATGAAGGAAGGCTGCGTTTTATCTTACCTCCTTTTTATAGTATACGTGAACACAACAACAAAAGACACACACCAATGCCAAGAAACCTTTAAATTAACTTCTATTTGCAGACAACCAATGTCTTATTTGTCCAAACCAACAATGCCTCCAAAATCAAACTACCCAACTGAACAACATTGTTTGGTAAGTGTTTTTACGGCGCTCGCAACTACATAAGGTCATATGAGCGCGCGGGACACACCTAATATTTTCAGTTGATAGGAAATTTTGAATTTTGCCCGGGTGGCGGCCGAAACCTACTCTTATCGATGTTAGACCACCAAGGGATTTTTTACGTGCGCAACTTGCACACGGGCCCTCCGAGGTTTTTCGCCCTTGTCCGAGAAGGCTAGGTGTAGATCTTTCCTACCAGAAGATCAGGGATGTGGCAGAAAGACAGCAGTTAGGAGGAGCCAAGGAGTAGCAGTAGAAAGTCTGCAGAAAGAGCCAGAAGCCCAGAGGAAGGGGCAAAGGAGGTGAGGGGGTGGGGGCAGAAAGTGGAAACGAAAGCAGACAACAGAACATTGCTAGAGAGCAGGAAAGGAGGTGAAAGGAGACAATTTTATAGAAGAAAATGTTTCGGTCGCTACCCGGATTCGAACCCAGGACCTTTGAATTGAGAGGCGAACACCTTAACCTCTAGGCCACGAGAGCCCACTGAACAACAGCTTCGAGAAATGTTACTTGAAAATAAACACATAAAAAACAGAGGTTATGGAAGTGAGCTGAAACCGTGGTTCCCTGAACATCAATGTCAATAGTAACAACTGAAACAGTGAAGGAGGTTAAAGTATCTTGGCAGCACTTTTTCTGAAAACGGGTCCATAGACACAGAAATAGAAATGAGAACTCAAAAAGCCAATGCTGTCACCTACCAGCTCGCACCCCTCCTATCTCATCCAAACATCTTCTTGGACACAAAGAAACAGCTTATCACCACAATATTCATACCAACATTATGCTACCAGTGCCAGACCTGGACATTAAGTAAAAACAATGAAAGCAAAATCACTGCGAAGTGAAATGTCTCCCCAAAACTCTTAAAAAGCAAGACCAGATAGGCAGAGAAATGGGGAAGTAAGAGCAGCTATTAGCAATGGGTCCTGCCTGCAGTACAAAGAAAGACAGAGAATAAAATGGTTTGGCCACCTGTTACGTATGTCACCTGGCCAGCCAGCCAGCCTCGAGAGCCTATAACACCAAGCACTCAGGCTATTATAAAGGAAGAGGGCAGCCACGCAATAGGTTACTCGAGGATGTCAAGGAAACCTGAGAAAACGTAACATCACAACTGACTGAAAAAGCTGAGGAGCTGGCCTACCATAGAAAACTGCATCTCCCCTCGACGCTTAACGGCAACAGACGCTGAAAAAGTGAAGTAAAAGTAAAGTAAGTTAATGCAAATTTCTTTTTCTTTTTTTCTTCTTCTTTTTTGGATTTTGTGAGGGTTTTTTGTTAAATTTACACTAAATTAGGTAAAGAATATTTTTCTTTTTATTTTGTTTGTTTTGTTTTTTCTTTTGTTTTTCTTTTTTGGGTTTAAAAAATTGCAGGTGGCTTTAAAAAAGTCTTTTTAAAACCAAATTAAATACAATTCCAATTCCAGTGACTACAGATCGCCCAACATTGTCCTGGTGGACTGGCCAGAGGAAGCCAGTGATGATGTCACTTCTGTGTACCACGCCGTCAGACACCAGAACGTGCGGAACATCGCCAGATACCGGCCAGTCAGCTGTCAGGTCAACTAACCTACGTCACTTTGGACTTTTTGATTACGCCGGTACTTGGGGGAGAAGTTACGGGATGGGGTGTCTTTTTGCGGGGATGAATTAAAATGCGTATCAGTAGTCAGGTAAACACACTTATTGACGTCGGTGAATCAATGCCAAACATGGACCACGAACAAGACATTAGAGCAAAGAATTACAACATGTGAAATGCGATGCCTTAGAAAAGCAGTAAACAAGACCAGGCGAGACACAATTAGAAACTCAGTAATCCGAGAAATGGTGGGCAAAAATGATGTCATGCATCACATCCAACATCAAAGAATCAAATTATGGTTCAGACATCTCATACGATTACCAATACACCACCCAGCACAACGTGCCTACATTTTAAAAAAATGATGGCAACAAGGCCAGAGGGCGACCGAGAAAGACCTGGATAGATGGAGTCAGGGAAACACTAACCACCCTCGGCATCCCCCTAACTCAAGCTCTCCAGCTGGCGACAGAGAGATATAACTTTCTTCCCGCCAAACCAAAAAGGGTATAAGCGGCGGATAAACGTAAAAAAATATTCACGTCGGTACAGGGTGAGGGTTTGGAAGGTGGAGGTGGGGGAGTGGGCTTTTTCGTGGAGGAATTGAATTGCTTATCAGCTGCGAGCTTGGCTGTCTCAGAACTTAAAGATAGTCTTAGCTGCGAGGGAAATGACTGGAAGGGGGTCAGGTCGTGGGCTCTGATGTTGTCCTTTTCAGGGTCGACCCGGCAACATCAGGTCAAATCAAATCAGTTATATTATATATTGTTATGTTATAATACGATTTGGTACCGGTGTCGGGTCAATAAACGCGTCAGAATACAGTTTGGTGTCAATGTCATCGTAAGCAATAGTTGAAGGTATCAATGTCAGGTGAATCGACACTTTTCTCTCTCTTCCCCCCTCCTCTACTCTGTCTGTCTGTCTGTCTGTCTGTCTGTCCGTTTATCTGTCTGTCTGTCTGTCTGTCTGTCTGTCTGTCTGTCTGTCTGTCTGTCTGTCTGTCTGTCTCTCTCTCTCTCTCTCTCTCTCTCTCTCTCTCTCTCTCTCTCTCTCTCTCCCTCTCTCTCTCTTTGTCTCTCTCTTTCTCTCTCTCTCTGTCAAATACACATACACACACACACACACACACTAAATACACATACATACATACGAACATTATAAAATGAAAGCTTCAATGTGCTTTTTATAAGAAAAGCTAGCCCAAACACTCAGCTCTTTAAGGATGAAGCAAACACGTATGCAGCAGACCAATAGCAATGTTCAGGAACATTTCTAAACCACCCTACCCAAGTAAACAACATTAATTTTCATTTTTCATCGTGTTCATAAGTTTGCCTGCCTTTTTAATTAAGTTTCAGTTTTATAAAACAGTGTTGAAATAATTATTGTTTTCAAATGTCCCAAAATAACGCCCAAATAGTGAGTATTCAATCTGGTAAAAATCGAAAGAGGGTCTTCAGTAAGTTTAGAAAAACTCACCAGATTCGTGTTCTTTGATCAGGTACGAGTGGATGCAGCATTCCACATGACCAACACGTCCAGAAGTTTTTTCTTTGTCGGTCAGAGACTGGTAGAATATGACCACGATGTCGGGGCCCAGATTGCGAGCAGGTACAATCATGTTTTTGCTTTTTTTAAATGAGAAAGTTAATTTGTATATCTTCTATTTTGTTCTAAAAACTATCGTTTTTATTAAGCCTTGTTTAAGGCTTCATCTAACTATGGAAACTTTGCTTAACCCTATCCGTACGCCCCCGGGTCATTTTGTACCCCAGGGATTGTATTCTTCCCATTTTAGAATACTTCTAGTACGAAGATCTCTTTGAAACTTTCAGTATTTCTCAAAAATTCATTTTGAGAGATTGCTATGCTATAATGTTGTCGATGTGTGTGTGTGTGTGTGTGTGTGTGTGTGTGTGTGTGTGTGTGTGTGTGTAAGTGTGTTATTTATGCTTAATGCTGTTTTCCCATGAGTCTCTCCCATTTGTAAAATCTGTCTCCTTTTTGCAATATTTGCCAATTGCGTAAACACTAAATCTAGTAGAGTAATCATAACTACCTCTATATCTTTAATATCAACGCCGACATCATTTTCCTCCTACATTTTATAGTAAATCTAAAGCCGGGTAAAAAAAAAAGTAAAGAGAGCAGTCTATAGTGCGGTCAGAAATTTGTGGCACAACTTATCCTCAAATATAGTGTCACCCATACTTGCACAGCAGTTTGTATCAATTTGTCTTTATTTAATCTTTTCCACAATAATTCTGGATGGATTTAAAAACTTTTCTTCACAAATTTATATAATAAAGTAATACAAATCTCTGTCACGCGGAAAATTGGATTGTTCACAGCACTTCCCGCTTTTCACACATATTTTGCATACGCATAATATGGCCTATGTCACAGCTCACTGATGATACTTTTGTTTCAAAACATGTCAAAAGAAAGTAGTTTTATAGTTAACCAAAGATAGTACAAGACAAGATGGGCCACTCAGCCTAAAAAGTGTCCGCAGGAAGTATGCTCTTTGCTTCAGATGGCGCTGCAGTCTGTTTTGAAGCTCTCTTTCGTTTTTCCAGAAGAAGAATAGGAATAGCACCTCCTTGCGTGCGCAGATCGACTGCTGTTCATCAGCAGTTCGGGTACGTTCAGTGCGGAGTCTTATTATTTCTTTTATTTTAATGACCTCTTGCCTTTCATTCTAAAGTCAAATTAAACGAAGAAAACCATCTCTCTTTCCTCCGGAAGAGGTTTTTTTGTCAGCGTAACCATTTTTAAAAAGCGTTCTTCCGAAATTTATCCCAAAACTTGCTAGTTTCACTTTGATTTTTTAAAACTCAAGTAGGGTAACTCTGTTCGCAAAGAGTGCGCTTTTGTGAAGAGGGCGCCACCAAATTTTGAGGACACTTTCTTAATTGGCTCAAAGAGAGAAATGGCCCATCTTGTTATAGGTGCTTCACTTTCGAACGTAGCAGACATGATGACTGCTACTCCCGTGAGGGGGTTTTTGTTTTTGTTTGTTTATTTGTTTTTTAATTCAATCTAACATCTTCGTCTGTTTCTCTGGTATGTTGTATACCACTCAATCATGGATAGGTGCTCACAGGCAGGCGTGAAGCAGCCTTGCCTCGTATAGGATCTAAACTTGTATCGATGGGGCCGTAAAACATTTCGTCGGAAAGCCATTAACATGACAATGTATTAAGCTAGAAAACAAAATTTATCAGGAGGGGGAGGGGACCCATTTCATTCTCTTATCTATTTAACTTAAAATATGTATTTTTAAAATACTTTTTCACCAATTAGAATTTGAACTCTGACAAAGTACTTCTTGAGCATATAGAAGCAATACGACGGATTAGAAAACTGGAAGTTAAAACAAAATATAGACATAATTTTGGTCCTAAAACATTTTAACACCTGGCGGGCAAATTAACATAATTTTATTCCTCAGATCTTTGGACGTCTTGAATATCAGCGCTCACGGGGATGTCTCCTCGTCATTTTTCCATGAGACGACTCATAAGGTACACGTATTTCAAGGTAAGATTTCACAGAAAGTACATCATTCATGTATTTCAAGGTAAGGTTTCAAGGAAGGTACATCATGTATTTCAAGGTAAGATTTCACAGAAGGTACATCATGTATTTCAAGATAAGGTTTCAAGGAAGGTACACGTCTTCCAAGGTAAAATTTCGTGGAAGGGACAAGTATTTCAAGGTGAAACTTCAAGGTAGAACTTCAGGTACATGTATATTATCGAAGTAAAACATTATAGAAGGTACATTCATTTCAGGACAAAGTTTCATCCCCTCCCCTCCCCCCAGAAAACGTTATCCCTTGTACCCTTTTCTTAAAGATCTGGGGAGTAGGGTCGGGGTGTGCGGAGATTGCTGATAAGGAATGTCGGTTGGAGTGGGCTGGGGGGGGGGGCAGAGGATGTATAGAGCTGAGGGGCTGTACTAGATTGCAGAAGGTAGAGCTTTATCCGCCTTTCCTCAACCGCCGTATATCTGTGGTCTCTGCTGACTCGGGCTTTAAACACATACACTTTATTTATAAACTTCACAGGCTGCCGTAGGGTGGAGCTTGACCCCGTTACTTTGACCCTTGTCTCCGGGTCTGAAGTCACTCGAGACCCGTGCACACCCGTAGACGCTGCTCTCACGTGGAATGAGATGGAGATTTTGTTTGAAGGTGAGTTGTCTGTGCTCTTCTCTACCGTCTGAATTCTACTAACAATTTCAGCAGCACCAGCAGCAGCAGCGTCAATGGTTATAGCAAAAGCAACATCAGCAGCAGCAGCAGTGTAAACATACAGCGGCAGCAGAGATAGGGGCAGCAACAGCAGCAGCAGTAGCGTTAGAAGTAACAGAAGTAGCAATAGAAGCACAACTTACAGAAGTAGCAACAACATTAGCAATAATAATCATTGTCTTCAGTATTCCTGCTCCTCGTCTTTAGAAAAGCTGGTCACTTATCTTACTCATTGAGCAATAGTTTGCCCAGGTACAAGTAGCTAACAATAATGGAAAAGAGAGTAGAGAATAGAAAAAATTAACAGCGAATAATTTGTACTGATGAAAAATTAAATTTCAAAGATCACTGCATATAGCACTGCTGTTCATTGTTCTTAAATGGTGTGCTTATCTGCTGAAAAAAATGTTTAGTTGGCTAAACATTCTTTTCAAGTCAGTTGTCCAAGTTTTGTTGGTTTTGCTGTTGATAATACAGTCGTTGTTGATGTGACTATTGTTGTTGTTATTGTTGTTGTTGTGGTTATTATTGTTGTTATTGTAGCTGTTTTCGTTGTTGCCCTTGCTCATGATGTTAATATTGTTGTTACTCGTCTCTGGGTTGTATAAATGACGGAGGCACAAAACTAAAAACAACAAACAGACACAAACACACACACACAAACACAAACACATACACACACACACACATACACACACACATATACACACATATACACACACACATACACACACACAAACACACACAAACACAAACACAAACACACACACACACATACATACACACACACACACACACACACACACACACACACAAACACACACAAATCGTTAAACGATTCTCAATCTTTAGAATATTATTTGTCTCCAGGTTGTCACGTACATAATCCTTCTTTAACGGACATGAGCACAGAACAGTTGGGGTTCCCCTGTGACGTGGACGCGGCTCTGTTGCATGATGGTCATGTCTACGCCTTCAAAGGGAACGACTTCTACCGCTATGACATCAGGCAAAACCAGGGACGGTTGGTCGGCCGGACGCTGGACTGGACAATTGACGCCGTGCAGTGTCCCTGATTATTTATGTCACGACGCGGTGGAATAAGGCGCTAGTCCAGTCCATTATTTGAGAATATAGAGTTACTGATATTAATAAAGCCTGTTCATTTGTCTTTCATTTGATGAAAAAACTGACCATCTATCTTGATTAGGAGTCGAAATATTTGTGATTAAAGGAGGTGGGGTGTTAGAGGTATACTAGCGAGAAAATGGCTGCCAAATTTGATGACATCCAAAGTTTGAGCGGCATTGGAAATCGTAAATCTACCTGTCTGTGCCTTGGATCAAGCTTTTTTCAGTAAAACCCAAACAGAAATTTTTTTTTTTAAAAGGACAAACATGGGGTTGAGTAAAAAAATGAACATCGATAAGAATAGCCCAACCTCCGGAAAAATGTTGGTTTCTTTAATTTCATTGTTTTGACGAGCGCCTGATTTCACCACGATGCCTCACATTTGTAAAAGAGCTGGACAACCCAGGCTATGGTGCGTAATTGTCTGTCTATATAGGCGTTGGATATCAGAGGTAATGGAGTGTAATTGACTGTCTACATATGTGTTGGATATCAGGGGTAATGGAGTGTAATTGACTGTCTACATATGTGTTGGATATCAGAGGTAATGGAGTGTAATTGACTGTCTACATATGTGTTGGATATCAGGGGTAATGGAGTGTAACTGACTGTCTACATATGTGTTGGATATCAGGGGTAATGGAGTGTAACTGACTGTCTATATAGGCGTTGGATATCAGAGGTAATGGGGTGTAACTAACTGTCTACATATGTGTTGGATATCAGATGTAATGGAGTGTAACTGACTGTCTATATATGCGTTGGATATCAGAGGTAATGGAGTGTAATTGACTGACTATGTAGGCGTTGGATATCAGAGGTTAAGGAGTGTAATTGACAGACTATATAAGTGTTGGACAACACAGGCCTTGGTGTGTAACTGACTGACTGACAGAAGATTGAGCAATCGACACTTTATAATGTTACGACTAAAAGTACTAGATAAGGTACAGTAAAACCTACTTTAAGGGTCAACTGTTCAAGAAAATCCCATGTACAAACTATCATTTCCCACGTCCCCTGTCTTGGTACTCGGAAAGTTATTCCACTGTTGTAAGCAGTCAGTTTTATCATCCAATTTTCCAGCACACAAAGAGAAAATTAGATAATATCAACTTTTAATCTTTACCTTACCTTTCTTTCTCTACACCTCCACTCTACGTCTGTTCACGCGTGCTGTGCTTCTATGTATTTACCATTGTAGCACTAGCCAATTATTAGCTCTACTTTGCATACTATTATTTTGTTGCATCGGTCTATATTTAGTGGATTAGAGTTACATAATAGTAATAAATGATAAATGAAATATAATAAATACCATTTGTATAGCGCACTACCGTGCCCTTCAGAAAGCTCTATGCGCTTTACACTACATTAATACCCTAGCAGACCATAGAATACTCAGAAACATTCTCAATTTTTCGGGAAGCATACAGTGCAAGCAGCTGATTTAGGCGCAGAAACATTACCAAACTAAAGATCTTTCACTGTCTACAATAGTTGGGTTCTCATTCTCATCTGCGTGAAGTGAGGAAAATTCATGGAAAGTGCCTTTCCCAAGGACACAACGTCGGGTGGCTGAGGGGATTCGAACACACTACTTTACGGTTGCAAGTCTGAGCCACTAGGCCACCGATCACATTATGACTTGTTCTTTTTTAATGTCTAACAACCGATACACTAAACTTTACATTGTTGTTTGTACAGGGATAAAGGAGTCACTGTAAAAAGAATAAAAGACTTTTAACCAGGTACGCTTCCTTTCTATTTCTGAGCCTATATTCAATGTTTTGCAGTAAGATATAGTGCTGGGCGGTTAGGTTCCCGGTTATTGAAAGCTAGGAATCGTAGGAATCGACTCCGAACACAATTACTTTCTTTCAAATGATGTGATTTCTTCGGGTGGTTACCTGGTGGTTGGCTCCGAACATCTTCAGGGTTTATGATAACATTGCTTTCGGAACACTACGAAGCATCAACTTTAAAAATAAAATAATTTAAAAAATAGAAGAAAATGTGTATGATCAAAGTAACTGCTAACCGTTGGTTTACATAAAAATGAGTCGGAATTTTTCTTACGTAGCATTAATCGTGGGAATCGGTTCCGGAATCGATCCTTCGCTCAGCTCTAGTGAGATAATTCATCGCTTTTTAAGCATGGCATTTATCCCCCCCCCCCCCTCCCCAACCCCCGTACCACACCCTACCATCTGAAAACAAACAAAGACTAGATACAAAAGCGAAAGAACAAAAAAAGAAGCTGCAACAAAACAAAACGAATTTGAACAACAACACAAAAACAAAACACTGAAAGATATCGTCTAAACCATAAGCTAGTAGAAGGTGGAAAGTTATATTATAGAGTCTAGATTTTGTCTGCAAACAGAATGAATCCAAATGTGATTAGGATAATAAGCAGGGACAATATTTCTGAAATTTTTTGTACTGCGCATGACCGAGGAACGACGTGCAATTTGCAGGGTTCCGACAAAGTCAGATGTTAGCCTTCTGTGAAGGAGTTGTTCGCCACTGTGTTTTGTGTGGTCTATTCGGTTGTTTACTTTGCAGTCTGGCGTGTTGGTCAGTGACAAGGGCCGGGTTAGGCCTAGCTTATTGTATTGTTTGGCTGAACGTGTGAGAGTGAGTAAAGTGTGAGTCTCAGTTCAGTTGGTGCAAGTGTATAAAAGCAGTCTGGATTACTACAGGTGAGACTTTAGAGGGGAGAACTGTAGCAAGGCAGAGGACGCCTGCTGAGAGTAAAGGTGGAGAAAAGGCTAGTTAGAGCCTCGGTTTATTTATGTGTAACTAGTGAGATTCCAACACATCGGGGCCCCATCGCTGAGGAAAGGATCACCATCAGGAGAGAAACAGAGAAACAGGTTTGGCTAACTCCTGTTGTAGGCGCAGGCAGACAGAAGGTTAGTAGTGTTAAACATTGTTTTGGGCGCTCATATGACCTTAGCAGTTGCGAGCGCCGTAAAACCCTATACTTCTACTAAACATTGTTTTAGTTACATTGTTTTATGTTCCAAGTAACAACATTTTGTTTAGCTGGTATGTGTCATGAAGCGGTGGAATTAGGCACTCGTCAATGTTTGACTATCTTAGAGTTATTGGTATCATCTGAAAGCTTATTCAATTACCTTGCTTTAGATTTCAAAAAGACCCTTTTATCTTGAACAGAAATAGAAATATTTCCTATTAGATGGGGTAGGGGTCGGCTGGATTCATAGATAAAATTAGCGAAAAATTACCCCCAAAGTTTGGTAACTTCAATGGCTTGAGAGGCTTTGAAAAATGAAAAATCACTTTATTTTCCTTTAATCAATGTTTTTCAGTAAAATTCCCTTAAAATGTGTTTTTATATGGACATAAAAGGTGTTGAGCCAAATAACAAATATTCGCTAAAATTGCCAAACTGACTGGAAAAAAGCCTGTTTCCTCGATTTCACTATTTTGACGAGCGCCTGATTTCGCCACGATGCCTCACATTTTCTTCCTCTCCTCGGCGGTCTTTCGCCTTGGTAAACTTATCACTACAATGAACTGCGATTATCGTTGTTGACAGTTGCTAGAATCTGTTACCGATACGAGCAGGGACATTGTTATCGTGGCATCCTCCCCGCAGCCATGACCATGTTCTTTTTGAATTTCATCTCTTCAGGTTTCAAGAGCTTCTTTTTGTAGTAAAGAAGCTGACAGAATATTGTGAAAATCCTATCGAAGACGTTCGCTTTTGGCTATAGCCTTTTTATCAAGAGTTTTCCAGGACGCTATTGCCGCTCATATGACCTGCAGTTTCGAGCGCCGTAAAACCTCTACAAAAGCAAAAAAAAACAAATCAGGACGCTATAGATCCTCTAATGGAAAAACTCCTTGAATTGCAGACGAACTATAATGATATCTAGCATCAACAGTCAGTGTTATTCAGTTCCATACACAATTTTTTGCCCACTTTCGATTTTCAAACTACTTGACATAGAGCCCATCGTACATATATAACACATAAAAACAACTCAACAAAAAAGCCAAATTTTAACTGAGAAACGTTTATTTCTTCTGATTGTCTATCACTCAAATTTGTTTCTTTTTCTAAACCAGCGTGCTATGTCAACTCTTTATTGTAGTAAGTGCCTTGTGCAAGTCCTGTACGTAGATGTGCGTCTTAAGTAATGCCAAATTTACGAGAAAAAAAGATGTATGGGATAAAATAGTATATATCATACAGTCATACAGGTGACCAATAAGCTAGACAATAATATCAACTTAGCAAGCTGTACATTAAGTTAATTGACCTTGGAAGATAAGCCCCTGTTCTTTGCAATGGGAGTGGGGGGGAGGCCGGGGGGGGAGGCCGGGGGGGGGGGGGGTCTGCAGGTATTGCTGTGTGGGGCCTTTGATTATTTTCTGTGAATGGAATGTCTATGAAATCAGTCTAGATCTAGGTCCCTTCAGCCATGGGCATCGAATAAACACTTTGTGGTTGCCTTGCCGAGGCTGCCGTCTTCCAAAATATCTGATAACCTGAAACTACATTTGTATTCTTATGAAATACCTGAGCAGTCAACATCAAAGATTGGACGTCAGGCTCAGGGACTCGGAAAAAAATCTCGACAGCTTCTCTGAGCTCAGGACCTTCAGACTACGCAAGTCAAGGGACGAGTGACTCCCGTCAGCCACACAATTGACAAACTAGGTCAAAGCAGCCTGCTTCCTAAACTATTTCAATCATGTCAATGGGGCGTAAAGAATTTATTATCATTTTTGTGTCTGGGGACCTGGCACGGCGTCACTTTTCGCCCGATTCTGTTACTTTTAGTTCGCGTGACTCAGCAGCCCGCCGGAGCTCCCCGGCTCGGGATCACGGGGTTAACGAGCCCTGAAGCGACTTTGCCGGTGTCGGTTAGGAAGTTCGCATTTTTGACTATGTTTAAAACGATATAACTTCTTCCCCATCCCGCATAGCAAACCATCACGCGGATGTACTAAAAGCTCAATGTCTTGAGACTTTTTCTGCGTTAGAATGGTTAATATCTGTGCTTTAGTTTTTGTTCTAGACGAATATTTGTAGAGTACCCAATTTGTCCCATTTTAGTTACAAACTTATGAATAAATGATTGTTAATTTAAAAAAGGCACACCAGAGCTCTCCAAAATCAGTGTTAAACTGACTACGAATACCATGTCTTTTACCATGAGAAATCTTAAATCTGCGCTAGTAGTAATAGTCAAGTTATAGAGAAGAAAGATGCACATCTGCATTTTTTAACGAAAGACGATCAGCGTTGACTCTTATTTTACTATTAAACAAGAGAAAGTTACTCTGTGGTTGTTCATGAATCATGCTGTGTCTGTGGCAGCCTGCATACAACTAAAAAGATATAATATAGAATCTAAGCGATAAAAAACCTACAAAACCGTGTAAATACATGGGTAGAGATAAACTTCTTGTATGGAATAAAAATAATGACACATTCATTCTTAGTTTCGGAATTATGCACAATTATGAATGTAAAGAAATCAGTCTCATTGTCAGTTATTGCAAATGGTCATAGAAACGAAAAATAAAGCTGGAAAAGTCTGGTGCTGATTCAGTGTCCATGGACAGCTAGAAATTATTCTTATAACCCAATTACGAGAAGTCATCTCTAATATTCATTAACTTACAAAACCTACACTAAGCGTTTTAAGAAAAGTAAGGAATTTCTGGAGTGTAACAGATACTGTTCGTGTATTACATTGAAGATGTATTCTGGCACTAAAATCGATTTGTGCTTTTCATAGAGAAACTTCTTGGTAACTTTTATAAACTTTCGAAAAAATATGCGAATATTCAGGATTATATAAGACACATGAAGTTGTATTTGGAGGAATTACTTCATAGCGTGTTGTGTACCCGATGGATAAAGTTGCAAAATTACAGCTTTCTAATGTATGTGCAGATACCATCTTTTCTGAGTGTCTGCACCAATGCTATGTCGTTCATGTTCTAAAAGTTCGACAGATTTTGAAAAGGCCTTTTTTTATATTGATTTATTTTCATTCACGCTAGTCCAAAAAAAAATTACAATTTAGCATTGCCGACTCCAGCGCGTCTAACGAAACAACCAGACAATTTACAACGTCCGTTCTTTTTTGAGTCTCAAGAGCAGAACGCATGCTTTCGGTTCACTAAATGAGAATTGCCATAAATACTAGGATACACCTAAAATTGTACGTTGAAAAGTACCAAAAATTAAGTCGGCCCAGACAGCGGCGACAGGGAGCTGACCCCCGTGACCCCGACGTGATAAGGCGCCCGGCGGGGAACTACCCGTGGCAACTAAAATTCCACTGCCGATGTGCCGTGGGGGAATGTTGGTTTGGTTTCTTTTTAAGGTTTCGTTTTTATTTTCTTAAAAACAAATGTCATAATTATTCCTTTTCTTTTCGAAGTTGTCAGGATTTTATCATACTGTATTTTCAAATCATTAGTTAGGCAGTTTCAAAGGCTGGTCAAAACTCACCGATGGTTTGTATATTCTAATAATATACGTTTTCAAAAAGTAGCAGCCCTTTGTGTTCTAATATTAGCCCTTTGTGCCTCGGAGGAACATTTTGTCCAGGATCTGCTTGTACTTTGAACTCATGTTGTAATACACAAAGATATTCACTGCGGAATTCGTTGCTGATAAGGAAGCAGAAAATGACCAAACCACTAATATCAGCAAAAACAAATCTCCGTATTTCCCTGATGCGGTATATTCGGGTTCTAAACTTTGTGCAATAAAGTTAATTACACTTGGCGAGAGGCATACTGTGAAAATGATCGCAATAAATAGAACCAACTTCACAACTTTCTTGTCTCTATTTGAAAAAGCATCATGATCTCCAGAACTGGAAGTAGACTTCCGCCATTTTGACTTACTAATAAGGTTTTGGACAAGGATTATAGAGCAAATGATGACGATGCTAAAGGTAATGAGTTGAGAGAAGGCATTAATCAAGATAACAGCACTTTCTATGGCAAAGCCGTTGGTAATATAAACGATTCTTATCTTGGTCTCGTTCTTTAGAGGAGAGTATCTGGGCTCCAGACGAAGGGCATAAAACACTAGCAGCAGGGCACCTATCATTGCCACGTATATGCTAACGAGTGCGATAACTGTTCTCTTTACTGTTATCATTGTTTTAACTTTCAGAGGCACAGCAATACAGAGACATCTTTCCAGCATTATGGAGGCTGTAATCCAACCAGAGATACGTGAAAAGCAAGTACCTGGCCACCCTGCCGTGAGATACAGGACATCCTTGGGATCAAAAGGCAGACACGCATTTGCAAAGAAACCCCCGAAATCTGGGTTAGCCCGCTTGTCCTCAAAAGCGACCATATAGCAAACAAAAGTCCATGTTTAAGCGATTTTGTGTCTTTAGTTTTACCCCCCCCCCCCTTCCCCCAATCCAAGCCCACTTTTAACTTTTATTCTCATTCTGTTTACTTTCACTAGATGTTGTACAAGGTTTGACCCTGTCTGTGACATCCAACCGGGACTGAGAGAGAGATCTAACATTCACTCAGAAATCTGAGCTCAACAGCTGGTTAGGAAAGATTCTTAAAGCTAATCATTGAATAAGAATGACTCCACTAAATCGTTCACTTTATTTTTCTTCAAATCGTTTCGTATTTGTCTATGAAATGTTAAAACGAATTTGGGCTCATAACATTATAGTTGTGTGCGTTGAAATCAATAAAGAGATGCCGTTAATTATGGAAAATCTGGTTACTGACAGATTAAAAACAACTAATGAACTTAAACATGGAAGAAACAATGGTGTGCATTAAAACAATACCGACTGTTTAATGTTATCTACAGCTGGTTTGTAAGAGAACAGCTGTTGTGACTGTGTGTATAAAAGAGAGACAGAGGACTAAGAGCCACTGTACATCGCCTTGGTACATCTAATCAACACGTAGGTATCAGCTCCTGTCTAAGGGAAAAGGTGGGTACACACGATGACACTTATGCGAGTCGAGAGTCCAGCTGCCTCATCTTTTGAGGTCGAGACTCGTTGAGGACGGTTCGTTCACAATGAGATCTCTGAGTTGTGTGACGTATCTGGTCTTTCTGACGTGAGACAAGTATAATTATTTATACACATTGTAAAGGTGTTGTCATGTAAAGCAATTGTCATGCGATCGCCAAGGGACGGACAAGTAGAACACAGAACACAGTAAATCGCTCTCCTACACCAAGTGAGATGAACAATAATAATAATAATAATAATAATAATAATAATAATAATAAATAATAATAATAATGATAATAATAATGATGCTGATGATGATGATAATAATAATAATAATTATTATTATTATTATTATTATTATTATTATTATTATTATTATTATTATAATAAATTACACTTTTATTTGTTCCAGAAGGGCACTTTGGTTTACAAAGGCAAACATATATATGTAAATAAATATACATAATTATAAATACGTACACACATAAATACATTCAACAAATAAATTTATAAATAAATACACAATATTACTCAAATACAGAACAGTCTACAACCACGCCATTTTCTGTCGCAACAGAGCAGGGCCCTGAACTGTCTCTTATCAACTATCTCTGGTCAACTGTCTTTTGCCAACTGTATTTTGCCAACTATCTCTTGTCAACTGTCTCTTGTAACTGTCTCTTGTCAACTGTCTCTAGTCAGCTATCACTTGTCAACTGTCTCTTGTCAACTGTTTCTTGTAACTGCCTCTTGTCAACTGTCTCTTGTCAACTATCTCTGGTCAACTGTCTTTTGCCAACTGTCTCTTGTAACTGTCTCTTGTCAACTGTCTCTAGTCAGCTATCACTTGTCAACTGTCTCCTGTCAACTGTCTTTTGTTAGCTGTCTGTTGTCAACTGTGTCTTGTCAACTGTCTTTTGTAAACTGTCTCTGGTCAGCTGTGTCTTGTCAGGAGTCTTTTGTCAACTGTCTCTTGTCAACTGTCTCTTGTTAATTGTCTCCTGTCAACTGTCTTTGCCAACTGTCTTGTGTTAACTGTCTCCTGTCAACTGTCTCTTGTCAACCAAGGACCCACACAAAAGCTTGTGGTGAACCCATCTAAAAGAGCGGTTAGCTGTGCTTCTCCTTCTCGTCCGTTGTCGTTCGTGAAGTAGCTCTTTGCTTGATTTTACCCACACAGAGATTTGGCAAAGTCTGGGAATTGATTTGTGCTGTTGTCTTTATTTCTGTATTTCTTCACCTAGCCACGAGACAAGCTAACAACAGCATGAGGCTCTCGTTTCTCCCGTCTCTTCTGCTGGTTCTTTTCCTCGTCCTTCACGGGCACGTAGGGAAGACATCGGGATGTAGAAAAGATCCCTACCCTTACACAATTGAATATAAAGTACATAATGTGCAGCGTGATGTGAGAGGAGACCTGATGGACCAGCTTCCCTCTGATGAGACAGATATTTTGACAAGGACCACGCAACAACATTCTACCTTACTCAAGAAGAAAATCGAAGCTTCCTCACCATGAAAAAAAGGTGAGATATGATTGTATGCTGTAGCAACAGACGGAAAAGGTTAGAGGTTAAAGGTGAAAAAAGAAATATTTCTGATATAAACAACAGTCAATAATAAGCTCTAGGTATTAATATAGTTCTACAATAATGATAATATTATAGAAAAGACAAAAAAATCTTCAGAGATAAAGAAAAAAAAATCAAACTATACTTCACAAGGAGAGGTAGTCACCAATAATAAGTTCAAGGTGTCAAACATTAAGAAACAGACAATAAATATTATGAAATATCGAGTGCGAATTCATTATCTTCGGGAGGACCAAAACAATAGGAGTTCCAGCAAAGTTCTATAAATTCTGGGTATAGAAGTTTTGAGAGGACACAGTTTAACGTACATGTATATTGTGTTCGGTCTTGTTGAGCTGTGGACAAAAATGAGTTAGGTTCACATCTGCCAGGTCAGTTTGGTTTGGATCATATTTTTTTACACTGTAGGTTGGAACTATGTTTTCTAGTTTTCTTTCAGGGAGCAATTTTTAAATTATAATGTATTGGTTTTGTTTTAGCCCAGTTTCATTCGTTTAGTCCTATCACATTTCGTTTACTTTCTACATGCCCTGATGAGTTTGCTGTAACTTATGTTGCTTATTTAGTTCTTCAGCTGTTTTTAGTTACGTTTGGGTTCCACAGTGAAACTGACTTTATTAATTATCTATTTCTGCTCTCTTTAGTTTGGTTTGGCTTAGAGAGTCTAGTTTACTCAAGGTAAGTCTCAACTTAACTGTGTTAAAATTTACATTCTCATTGTAACTGGATCTACACAGATGTAATTTTTGCTATCCTAATCATTTTTTATTTTAGATGTATGTGACACCGTAGAACATTCGATGTGTTATTGAACAATCCAACACAATAGCTCTCCGTGTGGTTTAAAATGTACACCTCTGTTAAATACCAAAGTGAAAGATGAAATACGCGTGTATATGTTACAAAAGCAACATACTTATTTCGGAAAGCCAACTTCCCCACCCACTTTTACAAGACACGGGTATAAAACTAATCCAAATAGAATAATGACAAAATCTTGGATATAATGGCAAAATTTCTGGCATAAAGTCAATTTCCAATAAAGCCAAGTCAATTGAATGGAAGACTGGGATAACCTAACAACGCACATTCTAAATCATCGCGTTGTACATTTGATCCAGGACCACTTGGGTTTCTGACAGTCTAGCGTGACAGCCGTGGCGCGAACTAAACAAACAATACTACTCGTTGTACACTGATGACCATGTCAGAATTCGTTTTTCTACCAGCACTCATGTCGAGCTGTTTATTTTAAACCTCTGATTTCGTCAGCGTTTTCTGATGCTGACCATCAACGCTTACTAGTCAAGCATGAATCTGTCCCCGTCGTTTTATTCAAGGAAAATCCTGAAACTATGCAAAATGAGCCCAAAAGATGTGAAATTATAAGATTCTGATAATTTAAACTAAGAATGATACAAAGAAAATAATCATAAATTATGCCAGAAATGAACACATTTTGCTAAATTATGCGGGGTGCATAAACCCAGGGGTACAGATGAATCAAAAGTGTTGTTACGTTCGTGTTTATCATCTGCACTCATGTCTCAGTGTCCATTTTTCACCCTCTGATGTCAGCAACGACTTCTGATACTGACCATCAACCTTTTCAGGACAGGAACAAATCACCAGTGACGCGATCTGAGGCTTACGACACGGCTGGAGTCCCACAAGATCAACCAGCTGCCAAATTTTAATTAAATACTGGCTCCAACGTCACCTCCAATAACAACAACGACGACAACAATAAAACTACAACATAATCATCATCAGCAACAACAACAACAGCAACAAAAACCACCAACGACAACGGCAACTACAACAACAACAACAATAAAAAAAAAATAACAACAAGGAAGAAAGTCATTGTTTTCATTTTTAAGACAAGGGTCTCACGGAATGTGTCTTAACAACATCAAAAGTGAGACAAGGCTGCATCCTTTCACCCCTTTCGCGTCCTTGGTGTAGGCACTTCGCTGTTGCACACAGTAGGCCTGAGTTCGATTCCCGAGTGGGGAGAAAAAATGTATCGAGTGTTTTGGACTTTCTGCTTGGGTATTGCATCCCTCTCAGCCCGGATTGGACCTGACAGACGGGGTCGGAAGCCCACCTCCTAAATGATATTTATTTTGGCGATGTGGGTGTAAAAACTGAAACATTCAAAAAGAGCAAACTCTTCATCGCCACACACACCACCAAAGTGAAGAAAACATGCAGCAAATGTGACACACAGTTCAGCACCAACAAAATGTGTCACAACGCGGTGGTATCAGGCGTTCCTCAATTTTGGGACATGTTGAGTTATTGGTATCGTCTTAAAGATTGCTCGTTTGTCTCGAACCCACGGTCTTACTGATGCGAGTCTGAGAGCCTAATCACTAGGCCACCGATCCTTCTAGGTTTTATACATTTGTATGTCTAACAATCTAAACACTAAACTTTACCACGTTGTTTGTACATGTGTCCTGGAGTCACAGTAAAAACTTTTTTTAAACTTTTAACCCGGTACGATTCGATTCTATTGAGTTTACATGCAATGTTTTGCAGTAAGATCATTCATCGCTTTTTAAGCATGGCTTTTATCCCCTACCCCTCAAAAACAACCAAAGACCAGAAACAAAAACAAAAGAGCAAAAAACAAACAAACCAACAACAACAAAACAAAACGACTTTGAACAAAAAAAATCAACTATGAGGAACCGTCTAAACCATAAGCTAGTTGAAGGTGTAAAGTTATATAGATTGTATATGCACACAGGATTAATCTAAAAGAAATATTCAAGAAAAGTGTAGAGGTGTATGGCAAAGAATGTGAATAGAAAAAGCAGGAATATTATTTCTGAAACTTTTTGTGCAACTCAGGACAGACGAATATGCAACTTGCAGGACTCCGATAAAGTCAGAGGTTAGCATTCTGCCAAGGAGTTGTTCACCTCTGTGTTTCGTTTAAATGTTATTAAAAATGCTTCTCGGTGGTCTTTCGGATTGGAACACATATCAATACATTGAGCTACCATTATTGTTGTGGACAGTTGCGAGAATCTGTTTACGATATGAGCAGTGACACTGTTCTCCAATAAGACGACATCACTCTTTACAACGGGAATCAAATTACAGACTTGATCCAAAGGCAGGATTAGGGATACCTGGATACCTGGATACCTGTAACTGTCATCTCTGCCCCAGAGGTTGACGTGTAATGACCCTCCATCTTTCACGGTCGCTAGCTGCCGTTGCACATTCTGTCGTATCCAGGACAGTCCATGTTCTTATGTTGCTCATCAATGCAATATTTTGCCTTCCTCTAGCTCTCCTGACCCACATCTTTCCTTCAAGCACCTCTTTCACAATGGTCTCATATCGTTTTGAGTGGCCATAGTATTGTATTTTTCTACATTCTATTTTGTTCAGCAAGGTTTGTCTTGTGTGTAGAATCTGACACACCTCTTTGTTGGTCTTTTTTGTTTTCCAACTTATTCTGGCCATTCTACAGTAGCGCCACATCTCAGACGCATATATTTTGTTTTCTTCTTTCCTTGTCAAAGTCCAGGTCTCTGCAATATATATGAATATGGGGAAGGTGTAGCAAGACAGCATTTTCTTTCTTAAAGTGAGAGATACTTGCCTGGATTTAAATAGTTTGTACATTTGGCTGAATCTTGATTTTGCAGCCTGCTGATCTTATATTCATTACCTTTTCACTTCTTCCATCGTTTGTGATTGTTGCCCTTAGATATTTGAATGGGCGTACTTGATTTATCCACTTCCCATCAATATCAATGGTTATGTCTGTTGTTGTCCCAGAAGATTTTGATAAGACTCTATATGAGGTTGGGGGGGGGGGGAGATTGGCATTGATGTCGAGGCCTGTCTTGCTGCTGTTCACTTTTAGTTCTTTCACAATTTTAGAAAGATATTCGTTTGTGTTTGCAAGCAGAACTGTATCATCCGCGTATCTAGGGATTTTAATATTATTCTGATATTTTATTACACACTTTAATTGCTGCCTCCTGCTGCCAGTAAAGCTTTCCTATTATTCGTATATCTCTGCCATCAATACCTATCTTCTCCAAACATTCAATCATGCTGATGTGATGGATTCTGTCAAAAGCTTTTGAATCGTCAATGAAGCAAGGAAAGAGGTCTTAATGGACTTGAATATTTTTCTGTACTACTGTGTTCATGTAGACGATTCCATTTCTATTGCCTCTTCCATACCCGAAGCCGAACCATTCTTCTCCAGTTTTTTGTGGGAGGGATTTAAAAAAGTGTGTGGGGGGAGGGGGGTGGGGGGGTGGGGTGGGGGGTTTATTGTGGCATCCTCCTCACATTCCCAACCATGTTCCATTCGAATTTCATCTTTTCTGGTTTCAAGAGCTTTTTTAGTTGGAAAGAAGCCCAGAGAATAATGTGACAATTCTATCGCAGACGTTCGCTTTTGTCTATGGTCTTTTCATCAGGTGTTTTCCAATATGAAAATCCTGGGTTAAGATGCTGGTAAAAAAAACCTCTTAGATTTGCATAGGAACAATCCTGAAAACTAGCCTAGAAGTGAGTGAGGGTTATTGAGATCCATACAAAATTTCTTTCCCACTTGCCATTTTCAAATTACTTGACAGAGAGCCCTCGTACACACACAATACATAAAAACAACTCAACAAAAGCCAAAGTTTAACAGACAAACGTTTATTGCTTCTGGTTGTCTATCCACTCAAGATTTGATTCTTCTTTTTTTTAAAAATAATCCAGTGTGCTATATCAACTCTCCTGTTATATTAAGTAGTTTGTGTAAATACAGAGGGTTGATTTTTAAGTGGTGCCAAATTAGAGAGATAAAAACAAGGAGGAAAAAATGATAAATATGATACAGATGTGTAATAAGCCCAAAAATAATAACAACACAGCAAGTAGTACATCTAGTTAATGGACTTTGGAAGGAAAGCTCCGGTTCTTTACGAGGGGGGGGGGGGGAGTGCTAAAGGGATCTTTTATTATTTTCTGTGAAGGAAATGTATATGAAATCAGTATAGGTCCCTTCAGCCATGGGTGAAGAATAAATCTGAAACTATTCTTACGAAATATCTGACGTGTCAACATCAAAGAATGAACTGGGTTGTCGGAAAGAGAACTCTTCGACTGGATACCAGGCTCAGGAACGCAGAAAATCATCTCGACAGCTTCGCAGCACTCGGGACCTTCAGACCACGAGTGATTCCCGTCAGCCCCAGAATTGACAAACAAGGTCAAAGCAGCCTGCTTCCTAAACCATTTAAATCGTGCCAATGGGACATAAATAATTTATTATCATTTTTGGGTCTGTGGCAATGTTGGTTTGGTTTCTTTTTAAGGTTTCGTTTTTATTTTCTTAAAAACAAATGTCATAATTATTCCTTTTCTTTTCGAAGTTGTCAGGATTTGATCATACTGTATTTTCAAATCATTAGTTAGGCAGTTTCAAAGGCTGGTCAAAACTCACAGTTGGTTTGTATATTATAATAATATACGTTTTCGAAAAGTAGCAGCTCTTTGTGTTCTAATATTAGCCCTTTGTGCATCGGAGAAGCATTTTGTCCAGGATCTGCTTGTACTTTGAACTCATGTTGTAATACACAAAGATATTCACTGCAGAATTCGTTGCTGATAAGGAAGCAGAAAATGACCATATCACTAATATCAGCAAAAACAAATCTCCGTATTTCCCTGATGCGGTATATTCGGGTTCTAAACTTTGTGCAATAAAGTTAATTACACTTGGCAAGAGGCATACTATGAAAATGATCGCAATAAATAGAACCAACTTCACAATTTTCTTGTCTCTATATGAAAAAGCATCATGATCTCCAGAACTGGAAGTAGACTTCCGCCATTTTGACTTACTAATAAGGTTTTGGACAAGGATTATAGAGCAAATGATGACGATGCTAAAGGTAATGAGTTGAGAGAAGGCATTAATCAAGAAAACAGCACTTTCTATGGCAAAGCCGTTGGTAATATAAACGATTCTTATCTTGGTCTCGTTCTTTAGAGGAGAGTATCTGGGCTCCAGACGAAGGGCATAAAACACTAGCAGCAGGGCACCTATCATTGCCACGTATATGCTAACGAGTGCGATAACTGTTCTCTTTACTGTTATCACTGTTTTAACTTTCAGAGGCACAGCAATACAGAGACATCTTTCAAGCATTATGGAGGCTGTAATCCAACCAGAGATACGTGAAAAGCAAGTACCTGGCCACCCTGCCGTGAGATCCAGACCTCCTTGGGATCAAAAGACAGACACGCATTTGCAAAGGAAGGGTTAAAACCAATACTCAGCCAGAGCGACGCAATCAGTACCCCTATATCGGCAACGACCAGGCTGAACAAAGAGATGATCACCGTGTCTTTAAAGCCCTGTCTGATAAAAACGATTAGGTTGATGACGTTAGCCACAATGCCAAAGAAGCTGATGGCTCCTAAAATAATTACGTAGAAACTGATGACAAAAATTGCAAGGACTAGATCGTTGACCATTCTGCTAGGCAGTGGTCCAAACGACGTTCCATAAGTTTCGTTTCCAGAGGCCATCTCTGTTCTCTTGTGGCGTTTCTCCAACACCTGAACTTGCACAAACACTAGAGCTGTATAAATAGAGAACAAACGACGTGTTGATACGACCACCAGAGCCTGCCTGTTAAATTTTGAAAATCTTATTTGAGTGCGCGAAATGAACTTAAATAAATATTGTTTAAAATTAATAGATAAATGAGTAAATGAAGAGATAAATAGATACATAAGTAAAAGAATAGATAAATAAATAAATAGCATATAATAATAACAATATAAAATGAGTAATAATAATAATAATAATAATAATAAAAATAAGAATAATAAGAATAATAATAATGGTAATAATAATAATAATAATAATAATAATAATAAAAATAAGAATAATAATAATAATTATTATTATTATTATTATAACAACAACAACAATGCAACTGCAATTAAAAAGCTATTATCCACACTCTCCGCACGCTGTATTAGTTTAGATAAACCATACAGAAATGAATAACACATAAACGATTCAGCAAGTGCAGACAACGTTTATAAAAATAAAAAAATGGTTTTAACAAAAAAGAACAACGAACTTTTGTTTCCACATAAATCCATAAAGATTTGCTTTCTTCGCTCTGAATAGTTCAAGAGTATGTTATGCACAATGAGACCGGGGGCTTTCGTGGCCAAGAGGTTAAGGTGGCTGCCTCTCATTCAACAGGGCCAGGGTTCAAGTCCTGACAGCGACTGAACAATTTCTTGTCTAAAATGTTTCCCTTTAACCCTCTTTCCTGCTCTCTAGCAATGTTCTGTCGTCTGTTTGCGTCTCCGATTCCCCCCCCCCCAAACCTACTTTGCCCCCTCCTCTAGGCCCCCGACTCTTTCTGCAGCCTTTATACTGCTTCTCCTTGGCTCATTCTCACCTCTGATTTTATGGTAGGTCTTATCTAGCACCTAGCCTTCTCGGACAAGAGCCAAAAATCCCCGAAGTCCCGTGTGCGAGTCACGTACGCTAAAGATCCCTTGGTGGTCCAAAATCGATAAGAGTAGCCTTCGGCCGCCACCCGGGCAAAGTTCAAAATGTCCTACCAACTGAAGCTGTTCAGTGTGTCCCGCGCGCCCATAAGACCTTACGCAGTTGTGAACGCGCGTAAAACACTTACCAAGAAAAACAAAAACAAAAACAAAAACAAAACAAAAAACAACAATGAGACCTAAAATATTTACATTCTATTACGTTTCGTTTTGAACTGCAAAAACCTAACATAAAAAAGATAATTTAATTGTGAGTACCTTTTTCCGTAGTTGATGTGGAACAGATTCTAACTAGACAACAGCTTCTCAGTGAGACTATAAGGACACAAGACCCAGTTGACAGTTTCAAGTACACACGCCTCCAATACTTTATAGAAATTATAGAAATAAGTAAGCATTTAATTTAGTAGATCTATCCTTTTGGTATTTCCCCGTTAACGAAGCATTCGCACTAAGTGTACCCTAAGTTGAAACATCAGAACAGTCAACGGGTGAACGTTCAACGTCATGGTCAGGAGAAAAAAATGACGACCTGTTTTAAAAAACGATATCGTCCTTGTTGTAAACCTTTTAAAAGTCTGTAGAAACCACGCATTGGAATTTTGTATTAGTATTTTTATGAGGATTTTTTACGTTTACCCTATCCGCACGTCGTGTTTTACCTTCTTATCCATATGACGTGAGGAACTCTGTGCAACCACGTTCCAAAGAGGAAATTTACTCGTTAATCCGATCCGTACGCTTTGCATAGCAGTCTGTGAAAATGATTTTTGGAGAAACACTGAAAGTTTCAAAGAGATCTTCCGTCTAGAAGTATTCTATAATGTGAAGAATATAACCCCTGGGTACAAAATGACCTGGGGGTTTATGGATGAGGTTAAATTATGGCTATGGCGTTTACAAATAACCCAAACACGGTAGTATATCTTGCATAAAACCCAATGGATTTTATTTATTTGGATTTTTTTTTTTTTTTCACCAAAAGTAGACATTTTTTTAAAACCCTAACTAGTAAGCGGGAAAACCCTAAGACCAATGACAAAAACAACAGAACGAAATATTCCGTGAATGTGGATCACCTACC
>NW_004797525.1:744060-750607 GCF_000002075.1 Aplysia californica
AAGATTTGATTCTTCTTTTTTTTAAAAATAATCCAGTGTGCTATATCAACTCTCCTGTTATATTAAGTAGTTTGTGTAAATACAGAGGGTTGATTTTTAAGTGGTGCCAAATTAGAGAGAAAAAACAAGGAGGAAAAAATGATAAATATGTTACAGATGTGTAATAAGCCCAAAAATAATAACAACACAGCAAGTAGTACATCTAGTTAATTGACTTTGGAAGGAAAGCTCCGGTTCTTTACGAGGGGGGTGGGGGTGGGGCTAAAGGGATCTTTTATTATTTTCTATGAAGGAAATTTATATGAAATCAGTTTTGGTCCCTTCAGCCATGGGTGAAGAATAAATCTGAAACTATTCTTACGAAATATCTGACGTGTCAACATCAAAGAATGAACTGGATTGTCGGAAAGAGAACTCTTCGACTGAACACCAGGCTCAGGGACGCAGAAAATCATCTCGACAGCTTCGCAGCACTCGGGACCTTCAGACCACGAAAGTCAACGGACGAGTGATTCCCGTCAGTCCCAGAATTGACAAACAAGGTCAAAGCAGCCTGCTTCCTAAACCATTTAAATCGTGCCAATGGGACATAAATAATTTATTATCATTTTTGGGTCTGTGGCAATGTTGGTTTGGTTTCTTTTTAAGGTTTTGTTTTTATTTTCTTAAAAACAAATGTCATAATTATTCCTTTTCTTTTCGAAGTTGTCAGGATTTGACACACTGAATTTTCAAATCATCAGTTAGGCAGTTTCAAAGGCTGGTCAAAACTCACTGGTTTGTATATTCTAATAATATACGTTTTCGAAAAGTAGTAGCTTTTTGTGTTCTAATATTACCCCTTTGTGCATCGGAGAAGCATTTTGTCCAGGATTTGCTTGTACTTTGAACTCATGTTGTAATACACAAAGATATTCACTGCGGAATTCGTTGCTGATAAGGAAGCAGAAAATGACCATATCACTAATATCAGCAAAAACAAATCTCCGCATTTCCCTGATGCGGTATATTCGGGTTCTAAACTTTTTGCAATAAAGTTAATTACACTTGGCAAGAGGCATACTATAAAAATGATCGCAATAAATAGAAACAACTTCACAATTTTCTTGTCTCTATTTGAAAAAGCATCATGATCTCCAGAACTGGAAGTAGACTTCCGCCATTTTGACTTACTAATAAGGTTTTGGACAAGGATTATAGAGCAAATGATGACTATGCAATCAGTACCCCTATATCGGCAATGACCAGCCTGAACAAAGAGATGTTCACCGTGTCTTTAAAGCCCTGTCTGATAAAAACGATTAGGTTGATGACGTTAGCCACAATGCCAAAGAAGCTGATGACTCCTAAAATAATGACGTAGAAACCGATGACAAAAATTGCAAGGACTAGATCGTTGACCATTCTGCTAGGCAGTGGTCCAAATGACGTTCCATAAGTTTCGTTTCCAGAGGCCATCTCTGTTCTCTTGTGGCGTTTCTCCAACACCTGAACTTGCACAAGCACTAGAGCTGTATAAATAGAGAACAAACGACGTGTTGATACGACCACCAGAGCCTGCCTGTTGAATTTTGAAAATCTTATTTGAGTGCGCGAAATGAACTTAAATAAATAAAAATAAATAAATAGATAAATGAGTAAATGAATAGATAAATAGATAAATAAGTAAAAGAGTAGATAAATAAATAAATAGCATATAATAATAACAATATAAAATGAGTAATAATAATAATAATAATAATAATAATAATAATAATAATAATAATAATAATAATAATAATAATAATAATAATGATAACAACAAAAATATTGCAACTGCATTTAGAAAAGCTATTACCCACACTCTCCGCACGCTGTATTAGTTTAGATAAACCATACAAAAATGAATAACACATAAACGATTCAGCAAGTGCAGACAATGTTTATAAAAATAATAAAATAATTTTAACGAAAGAGAACAACTGACTTTTGTTTCCACATAATTCCATAAAGATTTGCTTTCTTCGCTCTGAATAGTTCAAGAGTATGTTATGCACAATGAGAAAGGGGGCTTTCGTGGCCAAGAGGTTAAGGTGGCTGCCTCTCATGCAACAGGGCCAGGGTTCAAGTCCTGACAGCGACTGAACAATTTCTTGTCTAAAATGTCCCCCTTTAACCCTCTTTCCTGCTCACTATCAATGTTCTGTCGTCTGCTTTCGTCTCCGATTTCCCCCCAAACTTCCTTTGCCCCCTCCTCTAAGCCCCTGACTCTTTCTGCAGCCTTTATACTGCTTCTCCTTAGCTCATTCTTACTGCTGTCTTTCAGCCACACACCTGATCGTATGGTAGGTCTTATCTAGCACCTAGCCTTCTCGGACAAGAGCCAAAAATCCCCGGACGATAGATGCTCCATAGGAAAGAAGAAGCAAACCACACCCAGAGCACCCGCCAACCACGCATAACTTTTTTTCGTAACTGTATATAAAATACTACAGATCTCTGTCACGCGTAAAACGGGATTGTTTACTGCACCTCCCGCTTTTCACTCATAGTTTGCATACGCGTATGGCCTACTTCACAGCTCACCAAAGGCACTTTATAGTGGCAAAACTTGTTACAAGAATTAATTAACTTTATAGTGAGCACTCTGTCTTAGACTAAAGGTTCTCAAAACTTGCGTTCAACGTCATGGTCAGAAAAAAATGACGACCTGTTTTAAAAAACGATATCGTCCTTGTTGTAAACCTTTTAAAAGTCTGTAGAAACCACCCATTGGAATTTTGTATTAGTATTTATAAGGATTGTTTACGTTTACCCTATCCGCACGTCGTGTTTTACCTTCTTATCCATATGACGTGAGGAACTCTGTGCCACCACGTTCCAAAGCGGAAATTTACTCGTTAATCCGATCCGTACGCTTTGCATAGCAGTCTGTGAAAATGATTTTTTGAGAAATACTGAAAGTTTCAAAGAGATCTTCGCTCTAGAAGTATTCTATAATGTGAAGAATACAACCCCTGGGTACAAAATGACCCCGGGGCATATGGATAGGGTTAAATTATGGCTATGGCGTTTACAAATAACCCAAACTCGGTAGTAAATCTTGCATAAAACCCAGTGGATTTTAATTATTTGGATTTTTTTTTTTCACCAAAGGTAGACATTTTTTTGAAACCCTAACTAGTAAGCAGGAAAACCCTAAGACCAATGACAAAAACAACAGAACGAGATATTCCGTGAATGTGGATCACCTACCACCTAGCACACGGGAGGGGGGGGGGGGCGAGGAGATCATGTACGGCTTTGTATGAAATTAAATCTTTAGAAATCGTAACAAAGAGAGAGGAAGCCGGGAGCGAAAGAACACTCCAACGTCGTTAAAAGTCTAACAAATTTAATTTGTGCTCGTAACAATTCCTCTTAAAAAGTCAGTCGGTCTACACTGGTTATTGACTTAGATGTATTCGGAAATCAGAGACGGAAACTTTGGTTGCAATATTGTTTCAATTTTGTAACTCCCTACAAAACCGTGAATGCGATGGATACTTTCCTAGACATGAGCAAACAAAAAATACTGAGAAATACCAAGGGCGAAGTTCTACAGAAAAGGACGGAGAGTTAAATTATATAATCAAAGACCGTTTCTTTTTTAACTTTCTCATCCCTTCTGAGTTAATGAGGTCATTATTTTGGCGAGCGACTGATCTCACCACGAATTTTTGTTATCAAAGTTATTTTTATATTGTAGTTATCTGTGACACCATAGACCATTCCATATGCTGTTAAACAATCCGACACAGCATCTGTCCATGTAGTTTAAAATGTTGTGAGAGAGATAAAAGGGGGAACATCATATCACTAGCTTTGTGGGAAAATTCGCATCAAATTGTACACATCTGTTAAACACCACCAAAGTAAAAGATGAAATACATGTTACACGAGCAACACACCTATTTCTCCGAGCCAACCCCCTCCCTTAAAAAATCCTTTTCCAAAGCACAGATGTATAACTAATCCCAATAGAATAATGGCAAAATATTGGACATAATGGCAAGATTGCTGGAATAAAGTCCATATCCAAATAGCCAAGTCAATTGAATGGAAAGCTGGGATAACCTAACAACACACATTCTAAATCATCGGGTTGTAGATTCGAACCAGGATCACTTGAGTTTTAGTCTAGTGTGACATCTGTGGCACGAACAAGACAGACAAAACTACTGGTTGTACACTGATGACCATGTCAGGAATTCTTTTTCAATCAGCACTCATCTTGCGCTGTTTATTTTAAACCTCCGAATTCGTCAACGTTTTCTGATACTGACCATCTCCGTTTACTAGTCAAGAATGAATCTGTCCCCGTTGTTTTATGAAAGAAAAATTCTGAAATTAAGCAAACTGAGCCCAAAAATGTGAAATTGTGCGATTGTGATAATTTTAACGAAGAATAATAAAAGAAAAAAACAGAAATTATGCCAAAAATGATCACATTTTGCTAAATTATGCGGGGTGCATAAACCCAGGGGGACAGATGAATCAACAGTGTTGTTACATCGTGTTTATCATCTGTACTCATCTTGCAGTGTCCATTTTTCACCCTCTGATTTCCTCAACGACTTCTGATACTGACCCAACAGTACACACCAGAGGAGACTCCATCCTGAAGCCTCCATTTTCTCTGCGGAGGCCACTGCCATTGACATGGCACTGGACTCCCTAGAAAATTCTCCAAACAAATCTTTCCTAATCCTTTCTGACTCTCTGTCTTGCATCACCTCATTCACAAACTACACACTCTTACACCCAAAAATAGTTAGGCTACAACAGAAATTCACACACTATAGGAGACGAAAAAACAGCATGTTCGCATGGATACCTCGCCATGTGGGCATCCGAGGAAACGAGCAGGTAGACGACCTGGCGAAGGAAGCCTCATCCCTTCTGCTGGGATCAACGACAAACACTCTCCCTCAGACTGACTTTAGAAATAAAGTAAAGTAAAAAGTACACCTCCAGTCTGTGGGAGAGCCACTGGGAAAAACAGAAAAACAATAAACTATATTCTATAAAACCCAAACTAGAACAGCGAAATCCTTTGGACCTCCCCAGAAGAGACGAAGTCATTTTTACTCGATTGCGCATCAGACACAGGACCCTGACCCACAAATACCTCCTACAGGGAGATGAGAAGCCGTTGTGTGTCGGATGCGACACAGATTTTACCATTAAACACATCTTAACCGAATGTCTAGACTTTGGAGAGATCCGAAGGAAATATTATAAATGCAACAAATTGCAAGACATTTTTCCGTCGTTGGTCCCAGCAGAATTTTGAATTTTATGAAGGCTATTGGCCTTTATGGCAAATTGTAAAGAGAAACAGTATTGTTTAAAAAATGTTATTGTTATTAATAAGAGTTGTTTTAAATCGCAAATATATTTACCCTGAATTTTAGTATTTTAGCATTTTAAGATCTAATTGTCGACAAACCGTGCAGTGAACTATTGCGAATGCTACCAACTTGTGTTTCGCGCGCTCATATGACCTTAGGCAGTTGCGAGCGCCGTAAAACCCTGTACTACTAACTAACTGATACTGACCATCAACGTTTCCTTGACAGGAATAAATCACCAGTGTCGGGATGCGGGGCTTTAGACACGGACGGAGTCACCCAAGATCAGCAAGCTGCCAAACGTTTTCTTACCGCAACCTCGACCATCATCTCCAATTACAACGACTATAAAACATGAACGTAAACGAAGAGAGTCATTGCGTTTATTTTTACTTAATTAAGGAACAACGTGCCATGAGTTAGAGTGAAGATATAGGTTTACACTAAGGCTATTATATCTCGAGCAGGATTGGATACTGGTCAAGGAGTGTGGTTCGTTTCTGTTTGGCTAGTGCTCAGGATTGAAAATAACGAAAAGGACAAGTTTAGTGGTTTTGTTAGGTGTTAGAGTATAGTGGTACAGTTGGTTAAAATTTGGGGGTTGAATTTAGAAATAGGGGTTAGGGTTTGTTACTACATTAATTAGGTACCTTAAAAAAAGCAATTGTAGACAGTCTATTAAAAGAGTAACTCTTTCAAAAACGCACACATTTTTAATTCCGTTTCAATTCGGGTTTGAAATTTTGAAATTTAGATAAACTCAATGCCCCGTTAATAAGAACAAATTGTTCAAGTGCACTAGAAGGGACCATCTTCATGGAGCTTGGAGTCAAAAGTTTTCCTTGTTTAAATTACAACGGCTAGAAATTAGTGGACTGACTACACTCTGCCACTCTCTAACTATGCTTGGTGACTACACGTAATATAACATTAAGTCTTTCCTCCACTGATCCACGTCTTTGGCAAAGCTGTCTGCACATGGTCGCTTTTAAGCGCAAAGGAGCTATCCCAAACAATGCTGATTTGAGAAAATTGAAGGTTAAGTTTTTGCCCCTTGTTCAGTTTCTTTAAAAGACAAGGAGAGTTTTCTCTATAACCAAACAAATATACATACGAATGAAACCAAACTTCTCTTATAGGTAGGGCAATGCCCACTTTTGGTGTTGGTCAAGATT
>NW_004797525.1:751204-774279 GCF_000002075.1 Aplysia californica
GTCTCTTGTCAACTGTCTCTTGTTATCTGTCTCTTGTCAACTGTCTCTTGTCAACCAAGGACCCACACAAAAACTTGTGGTGAACCCATCTAAAAGAGCGGTTAGCTGTGCTTCTCCTTCTCGCCCGTTGTCATTCGTGAAGTAGCTCTTTGCTTGATTTTACCCACACAGAGATTTGGCAAAGTCTGAGAATTGATTTGTGCAGTTGTCTTTATTTCTGTATTTCTTCACCTAGCCACGAGACAAGCTAACAACAGCATGAGGCTCTCGTTTCTCCCGTCCCTTCTGCTGGTTAGTTTCCTCGTCCTTCACGGGCATGTAGGGAAGACATCGGGATGTAGACCTTTATACAACCCAAATATAAACGACTTTGAAGTAAATTATCTTCGGCGTGATGTGAAAGGAGACCTGATGGACCAGCTTCCCTCTGATGAGACGGACATTTTGACAAGGACCACGCAACAACATTCTCCCATACTCAAGAAGAAAAGCGGTGTTTCTGATGAAGACAGGAACATATTGATCATAAAACCAGTGCTTCCCGATGATGATGATGAAGAAGAAAACGATGGAGACAAGAACATTTTCACAATTCAACTAAGCGCAAAGGATGAAGCTTCCTCACCATGAACAAAAAGGTGAGATATGATTTTATGCTTTAGCAACAGACGGAAAAGGTTAGAGGTTAAAGGTGAAAAAAGAAATATTGCTGGCATAAACAACAGTCAATAATAAGCTCTAGGTATTAATATATTTCCACAATAATGATAATATTATAGAAAAGACAAAACAATCTTCAGAGATAAAGAAAAAAATCAAACTATACTTCACAAGGAGAAATATTCAACAATAATAAGTTCAAGGTGTCAAACATTAAGAAACAGACAATAAATATTATGAAATATCGAGTGCGAATTCGTTATCTTCGGGAGGACCAAAACAATAGGAGTTCTAGCAAAGTTCTATAGACTAGACACACTCGCGTTCTACGAACGGTGATGTTGTTGTTGTTGTTCGTCCTTCACATATAAAGATGACCATGACTTCACAAATTGGTCTGTTGACAGTGACTGTGGGTCCGGAGATGGCTGATGAGTCCTATCCGGGCTCGAAAGGTTCGTCCACATTGTGGGCACGGGTAGTCTGCTGTTGGACTTGTGGTGGAGGCAGGTCTGGACTTGCGCACGTTGCATTTTTGTTTGGCCTAGGCGATTCGCTTGGCTTCTGCTGCTTTGGCTCCCTTCGTTAGCTTGCAGCGCCACGCGGGACGATCTAGGGCCAGCGTTCCCCACGAGTCGTTCAGGATTTCAAGTTCCTTGCGAGAGAATTTGAGGCAGTCCTTGAAACGTTGTTTCTGCATACCAACTGATCGCTTGCCATGGAGCAGCTCTCCATACATCAGCTGTTTTGGCAACCGGCTGTGCGCCATTCTGATCACGTGGCCGGCATATCTGGCTTGCGTTTTGTGGAGGATGGTGTAGATGCTGGGGGTTCCGGCTCGCTCTAAAACAGCAGTGTCTGGGGCTTTGTCCTGTCATTGGATGCGGAGGATTTTACGACGACAGCTCAGGTGGAATCGATTGAGCTGCTTGGCGTGTCTGCTGTAGACAGTCCAGGTCTCGCTGGCGTAGAAAAGAATGGTGAGAACCACAGCCCGGTAGACCTTCAGCTTTGTGGAGAGGCTGAGTCCTCTGCGCTCCCAGACATTCTTGCGAAGCCTCCCAAAGGCGGCGCTGGCCTTGGCAACTCTGGTGTTTATTTCAGCATCTATATGTACGGCTCGTGAAAGTGTGCTGCCTAGGTAGGTAAAGTGGTCAGCTGCCTGGAGTTTCTGTCACTTCACCAGGATTTGTGGCACTGTGTGATAGTGACAGGAAAGCCCAAGATAACATGTTAGTTCCGGTACTTGATTCATTGCCGTAGGACCTCTGTGCAGGCAACATTGCTAGTATACTCGCCATCTGGAACTCCGTCCTGGGTAGCAGGTCTGTTTACATGCATCCTAATAGATTCCCTGGACCCAACACGACTCATTGCGACATATAATTGTCCATGGGGAAAAATCGTCCTGTAAAGAAACCCCTATCCTTTTCAAAGTCTGTCCCTGAGCTTTGTTGGCAGTCATTGCAAAAGTAGGTCTTACTGAAATTGTTTCCGTAGCATATGGAAGGGAAATACATTGTCTGAAAGCATTAGGGGAAGCCTTGGGATGAAAAGTCTCTTTCCGACATGTGGACCTCAAGCAACGACAGCATCAATTACATGTTGATGAAGGTGTTGAACCACATATCGAGTCCCGTTGCAGTGGCTGTTTGTGGGATCCAGATTTCTCAGCAACATGACAATGCTGTCTTTCCGCAATGTCAGTTTGTGGAGTGGCATACCTGACGGACATAGAGAATTGATAAATTCGATGGGGTATTGGTGTTCATTTTCTTCCACCGAATCACTGCTCTTGTAGACTTTTTCTTCTCCGGGAAAGAACTGCATGATCAGGTTGTTGATTCTGTCTACTTCTGTGTTGGTTGGACAGATGATGCAGCATGAAACCAGCCAGTCAGGATTTGTGTTAGACAGCAAGTTACCGAAGTATCAACTCTCGTTTGCTCCTTACTGTGATGTCATCTGGCAGTTTTATCGCAAAGTTCCCGATTTGCTTGCATTCCTTGTGTTTGCCATCACCAATGTTCAGTAGATATTTGGAGAAATCAGCAGTCTCACCTGTAAACGAAACCCTCATGTTTCTTGTCAGTCTGAGCACATTACCATGCTCCCACAGATATGATTTCAAGGTTGCATTTACTATCTGTGATCTTGAGCTATGGCGAACTACTGGTAGTATTTGGCGACAGTCACCCGACATCAGCACAGTTAGCCCACCGAACAGAGAGTTATTCCCAAATATGTCTTGAAGTGTTCGGTTTATGGCTTCTAAGATGTGTTTGTGTCCCATCGATACTTCATCAATGATGAGCAGCTCTGTTTGGCGTAATAAAGTGCCACTGGCATCTCGGGGACTCACACTGCACATGGACTGTTCGTTCACACACAGAAGTATGGTATTTTGCATCTGCTGTGTAATGTTCTGCCATTTGAGAGCAGAGTTGCTGCAATGCCTGACAGAGCTGTAGCAAGGGTGATCTTCTTAAAGGAACGGACAGCCTAAAGAATCAGGTTTATAGTGTGGGTTTTCCCAGTCCCTCCACTTGCCCCAGGGCAAATATCTTGTCTTGTTTCTGTACAACTGACTCTATCACAACATTATACACTACTCTTTGTTCTTCATTAAGCTTTGAGTACTCTTGGCTCACCTTCTCTCAAAGGTTGAAGTTCATTTAAAATGTCTGGCCGTAAAATATGTGACAGTCTCAGCCTATCCTGAAGTTCTGTGGCAGAGTCATGAAAAAAAACCTGGGCAAACTTTGGTACAGTTCCAGCAGTGGGAAGAAGATTTTCTAATCGGGGGGTACGGCTTGCTCTGGATTTTGAAGGTTGGATTGAAGCCCGTTTCAGCTTGTTCACTGCACCCAATTGAAGCAAGGGCGAGAGCATTATTGTATGACCTACAGTGTGGTAAGAAAGAGCTGCCGCTCTGTGCTACATAGTTATATTTCATTAATTCCAGAGGAGGTGGGGGAGGTACAGGTATACTAACCTTTCCATTTTGACTGCAGAATGTATTTCTCTCTTCTCTCCATCTTATGGCATTGCAATGATCACAGACGACACTGAATTTACCACAGTCATATGTCCGTAATCTTCGGCCAACTTTAGTTTCACTAAACGACTGTGCGTTGCACGCTGTGGCCAACGTTGGCCCATTCTTTCTTGGCCTAGCACGTTCAAGGTCTTCCTCCAGATTATGACTATGAGAACGTAAATTCTGTTTGACAGTCGCCTTTCTCCGTTTCCTCTCGCTTTGACCTCTGTTTCGTGGGTTTAAACAAACTCTACGTTTAAGGGGCATCTTACTACATTATTAACTTTATTAACTAATATTCCATGGGCCAATAGAAGTAGCTGAAATATAAACTATGTGGCATACACAAACGACAAAACACAAACCACACTTGTGTCCATGTTAACTACTTCAAAAAAGTATAACTCTGTGGCACACACACGACAAAGCAGAAACCTCACTTCTGTTCTTGCGAACTACTCACACGCACAACAAAGCTCGGGACCGAAACAGAAGCAGTCCCCAGTACAATATGAAATGGCGAAAGGCAGAGTGAAAACACCCGAGAGCTTCGATTTACAGGAAAAATCATCAAACCTGAAAAATCAAAAGGTAGTTTCCGAACTTTGAAAATATGCCCACGTAACCCATTGGGGCAATTCTGGTCTGAATCATATTTTTGTAGATTTTATGGGCACTTGTGTAAAAGGTTTTTACTGACCCCACAAACGAGCTTTAGCTCCATTATAATAAGATTCTGGGTATAGAAGTTTTGAGAGGACACCGTTTAATGCACATGTATATTGTATTTGGTCTTGTTGAGCTATGGATTAAAATTAGTTACGTTCACATCTGCCAGGTCAGTTTGGTTTTGATCATTTTTTTCACTGTAGTTTGGAACAATGTTTTCTAGTTTTCTTTCAGGGAGTAGTTATTATAATATTATAATTCATTGGTTTTGTTTTAGCCCAGTTTCATTCGTTTAGTCCTATCACATTTCGTTTACTTTCTACATACCCTGATGAGTTTGCTGTAACTTATGTTGATTATTTAGTTCTTCAGCTGTTTTTAGTTACGTTTGGGTTCCACAGTGAAACTGACTTTATTAATTATCTATTTCTGCTCTCTTTAATTTGGTTTGGCTTAGAGAGTCTAGTTTACTCAAGGTAAGTCTCAACTTTACTGTATTAAAATTTACGTTCTCATTGTAACTAGATGTACACAGATGTAATTTTTGCTATCCTAATCATTTTTTATTTTAGATATCTGTGACACCGTAGAACATTTGATGTGTTATCGAATAATCCAACACTGTAGCTCTCCGTGTGGTTTAAAATGTACACCTCTGTTAAATACCAAAAGGAAAGATGAAATCTGCGTGTACATGTTACAAAAGCAACATACTTATGTCTGAAAACCAACTCCCCCACCCACTTATATAACATACGGGTAAAAAAAAAAATCCCAATCGAACAATGGCAAAATCTTGAACATAATGGCAAAATTTCTGGCATAAAGTCAATTCCCAATAAAGCCAAGTCAATTGAATGGAAGACTGGGATAACCTAACAACACACATTCTAAATCATCGCGTTGTAGAGATTTGAACCAGGACCACTTGGGTTTCTGACAGTCTTGTGTGACAGCCGTGGCACGAACTAAACAGACAACACTACTCATTGTACACTGATGACCATGTTAGAATTCTTTTTTCGATCGGCACTCATCTCGCGCTGTTTATTTTAACCCTCTGATTTCGTCAGCGCAGCGTTTTCTGATGCTGACCATCAACGTTTACTAGTCAAGAATTAATCTGTCCCCGTCGTTTTATTCAAGGAAAATCCTGAAATTATGCAAACTGAGCCCAAAAAATTTGAAATTATGAGATTCTGATAATTTTAACAAAGAATGATAAAAAGAATATAATCATAAATTATTCCAGAAATGAACACATTTTGTTAAATTATGCGGGGTGCATAAACCCAGGGGGACAGATGAATCAACAGTGTTGTTACATCGTGTTTATCATCTGCTGCACTCATGTCTCAGTGTCCATTTTTCACCCTCTGATATCATCAACGACTTCTGATACTGACCATCAACCTTTTCAGGACAGGAACAAATCACCAGTGACGGGATCTGAGGCTTACGACACGGCGGAGTCCCACAAGATCAACCAGCTGCCAAATTTTAATTAAATACTGGCTCCAACATCACCTCCAACAACAACAGCAACAAAAACCACCAACGGCAACGGCAACTACAACAACAATTTTTTTTAAAAATAACGACAAGGAAGAAAGTCATTGCTTTCATTTTTAAGACAAGGGTCTCACTGAATGTGTCTTAACAACATCAAAAGTGAGACAAGGCTGCATCCTTTCACCCCTTTTATTCTTCATCTATAGGAATAGAATCAAACCGGCGTCCTTGGTGTAGGCACTTCGCTGTTGCACACAGTAGGCCTGAGTTCGATTCCCGAGTTGGGAGAAAAAAATGTATCGAGTGTTTTGGCCTTTCTGCTTGTGTGTTGCATCCCTCTCAGCCCGGATTGGACCTGACAGGCAGGGTGGGAAGCCCACCTCCTACATGATCTTAATTGTGTCGATGTAGGTGTAAAAACTGAAACATTCAAAAAGACCAAACTCTTCATGACCACACACACCACCAACGTGAAGAAAACATGCAGAAAATGTGACACACAGTTCATCACCACACACACCACCAACGTGAAGAAAACATGCAGAAAATGTGACACACAGTTCATCACCACACGCACCACCAAAGTGAAGAAAACATGCAGCAAATTGACACAGATTTCATCCACACACACACACACACCACCAAAGTGAATAAAACATGCAGCAAATGTGACAGAGTTCAGCCATAACAAAATGTGTCACAACGCGGTGGTATCAGGCGTTCCTCAATTTTTGAGTTATTGGTATTGTCTTAAGGCACACCACAGCAGTAGCCAACAGCCAGAAATAGTCGATTTTAGACTATTTTAGCAGATTGGAAACATTTTCAAGTGTCAAAAACATTTATACAGTGCTCACATATGTCATGTTTTTTAACATTGTGTTGAAATAGACCAGTATGAATTCGTTTTTTTTCTTCAGTTTTCTCAAAACTATAATTTTCTTAGGTGGGGGAGGGGGGGGGGGGTCGGTCACCTAGGCAGAGATATTTCGGAATGTACATGTCACAGCTCAATCCCACTTTGTATGACTGTTTCTAGATAATATGTTTCCAACGTACTAAAATATTATTGTGATATTGTCCTACGTTTTCTGTCAGTGTAAAAAAGATTGACAGTATCACTCTGATTTGTGACCAATTTTTTGTGCGAGTATTGTATATGACACTAAAAGGGCAGTTACAAGAAAAGTATGACACTAAGGAAAGTAACCCTGTAGTACGTTGCAAGTTGTATAGAAACACAGTGTGAAAATATCAATGCTGTATCAATCCAATCTTTTTCAGAATCCGAGCATAGAATTTGCGCGAATTTGGTCTGTCAAACCCTTTGCATTTAAGGGGGGGGGGGGGGGGGGCTACACCTGGAGGCTATCTCGCTTACTACTGGACCGAATTTTACCAAATTTCACACATATAACAAGCATAGTAAGGAGCCTTAAAATCCACAATCAAATTTGAGAAAAATGTTTCGTTTCCATGGATATGCCGCCATATTGGATTTTATTGACATGTTTTACGTAATGAATACCGCACTTATCGCTCCTGGAAATTAATTGTTTTTTTGCATGCGTATTTACAAACATTAAATCGAAAAATGTGTGGGTTGTTTTTTTCTTAATCGAATTAGAAAAATTTTAATGAATTTTTTCCTGAGGTAGCATTCAAGTTTGCGAAAAACCCGTGAAAATCCACACTAATCTAAACCATATATCAAAAATTCAACAGATAAATTTTTAGTATTACCCCTTTTCTTCATTCTGTAAAAATTTCATGAAGATTGGATGTAAAATGGTGGAGTTATTCAAAAAAGTATAGAGAAAAGTCGCATTTTGAGAGAACGGCCGATAAAGAAAAATAAAATACTGACTTTATGAGGAAATGGCGGTTACAAACATGCCCAGTATGGGAAAAAATACGGTTTTGGGGGGTTTTCATGCCATGAAATAGTTGTAGGAGAGGCTGAGGAAGCTTAAAATGCCTATAACTCAAATTCTATGATTTTGAGCCGAATTTTGATTTTGGGGTTGTAGCCCCCCCACCCCCCCACCCCTTAAAGAGAACGAAAAAAAAAGGATAGTGGAATAATATAGGAATAGTGTGTTTCTTTCTCTCGTCCCATATTCGTTATTGTGAATCCCAGTATACTTAATTTAGAGCCCAAACAAACATATTTTTTACTTCAGCTGTACCTAATGCTCCTTAAGGATTGTTCCTTACGGTTGCGAGTCTGAAAGCCTGACCACTCGGCCACCGATCCTACTAGATCTAGGTCTTGTACATTTTTATGTCTGACAATCGAGACACTAAACTTTACCACTTTGTTTGTACAGGTGTTCTGGAGTCACTGTATAAAAAGATATATTAATATACATATATATATATATATATATATATATATATATATATATATATATATATATATATATATTTATATTTATATATATTCAGTGTTTTGCAGCAAGATAATCCATCTCTTTATAGACATTGCTTTTATCCCTCCCCTCACCCTTATACCCAAAAACAACTGAAGACCAAAAACAAAAACAAAAGAGCAAAAAATAAAAATAAAAACAACGACAAAATATAACGACTTTGAACAAAAAACAACAACAAACAAGCAAGCAAAACAAAAAACAACTTTGAGAAACCGTCTAAACCATAAGCTAGTAGAAGATGTTAAGTTAAATGAATTTTATATGAACACAATATGAATGAAATGAAATGGTGAAATGGTATGGGTTTAACGCCCCTATCAACACTATTAGGTTATTTAAAGTTTAACATCCGTCTCCGATAGGACCGACAGAATGAATGTAAAAGAAAATTATATGTTCAACGAAAGGGTAGACGTGTAAGGCAATGAATGGGATTAGAAAAAACAGGAACACCATTTCTGAAACTCTTTGTGCAACGCAGTGCAAACGAATGTGCAACTTGGAGGGCGCTGACAAAATCAGATGTTAACATTCTGCCAAGGAGTTGTTCACCATTGTGTTTTGTTTAACCGTATCCGTACGTCGTGTTTTACTATCGTATTCATACGACATGGGGAACTCTGTGCCACCCCTTTCCAAAGAGGAAATTTACTCGTTAATCCGATCCGTACGCTTTGCATAGCATGAGCAGTCTGTCAAAATGATTTTTTGAGAAATACTGAAAGTTTCAAAGAGATCTTAGTACTAGACGTATTCTAAAATGTGAAGAATAGATGTATAACCCAGGGGGTAAAAAAATGACTGCAGGGCGTACGGATAAGGTTAAATGTTCTTCTGCTTCTCGGTGGTCTTTCGGCTTGGTAGACTTATGAATACAATGAACTACCATTATTATTTGTGGACAGTTGCGAGAATCTGTTTACGATATGAGCATTGTTCTCCACTATAGACAACACCACTCTTTACAACGGGAATCAAATTAGAGACTTGATCCAAAGGCAGGATTAGGGATACCTGGATACCTGTAGCTGTCTTTCTAACTCAGAGGTTGACGTGTAATGACCCTCCATCTTTCACGGTCGCGAGCTGCCGTTGCACATTCTGCCATATCCAGGAAAATCCATGTTCTCATGTTGTCCATCCGTGTTATTATTTGCCTTCTTCTAGCTCTCTTGCCTCACATCTTTCCTTCAAGCCCCTCTTTCACAATGGTCTTGTGTCGTTTTAAGTGGCCATGGTATTGTTGTTGGGTTTTGTTTTACATTTTAATCAGCAAGGTTTGTCTTGTGTGTACAATCTGACACGCCTCTTTGTTGGTCTTTTTTGTTTTCCAACTTATTCTGGCCATTCTACCGTAGCGCCACATCTCAAACGCATTTATCTTGTTTTCTTCTTTCCTTGTCAAAGTTCAGGTCTCTGCGCCATATAGGAATATGGGGAAGATGTAGCATTACATCATTTTCTTTTTTAAAGTGAGAAATACTTGCCTGGATTTAAATACCTTTGTACATTTGGCTGAATCTTGATTTTGCAGCTGCTGTTATTATGTTTATTTCTTTTTCACTTCTGCCATCATTTGTGATTATTGTCCTTAGATACTTGAATTGGTTCACTTGTTCATGTTCTATCCTCTCCTCATCTATGGTTATGGCTGTAGTTTTTCCTGAAGATTTTGATAAGAACATTGTTTTTATTGTGTTGTTGGGGTTCAAGCCCTTGTACGTACGTAACACAACAGAAAAACTCAACAAAAAGCCAATTTTTTAAAAAAGACAAACGTTTATTGCTTCTGGATGTCTATCCACTCAAGACTTTATTATATTTTTTTATAATCCAGTGTGCTATATCAACTCTCCTGTTATATTAAGTAGTTTGTGTAAATACAGAGGGTTGATTTTTAAGTGGTGCCAAATTAGAGAGAAAAAAACAAGGAGGAAAAAATTATAAATATGATACAGATGTGTAATAAGCCCAAAAATAATAACAATACAGCAAGTAGTACATCTAGTTAATTGACTTTGGAAGGAAAGCTCCGGTTCTTTACGAAGGGGGGGGGGGGGTGCTAAAGGGATCTTTTATTATTTTCTGTGAAGGAAATGTATATGAAATCAGTAAAGGTCCCTTCAGCCATGGGTGAAGAATAAATCTGAAACTATTCTTACGAAATATCTGACGTGTCAACATCAAAGAATGAACTGGGTTGTCGGAAAGAGAACTCTTCGACTGGATACCAGGCTCAGGGACGCAGAAAATCATCTCGACAGCTTCGCAGCACTCGGGACCTTCAGACCACGAAAGTCAAAGGACGAGTGATTCCCGTCAGCCCCAGAATTGACAAACAAGGTCAAAGCAGCCTGCTTCCTAAACTATTTAAATCGTGCCAATGGGACATAAATAATTTATTATCATTTTTGGGTCTGTGGCAATGTTGGTTTGGTTTCTTTTTAAGGTTTCGTTTTTATTTTCTTAAAAACAAATGTCATAATTATTCCTTTTCTTTTCGAAGTTCTCAGGATTTTATCATACTGTATTTTCAAATCATTAGTTAGGTAGTTTCAAAGGCTGGTCAAAACTCACAGTTGGTTTGTATATTATAATAATATACGTTTTCGAAAAGTAGTAGCTTTTTGTGTTCTAATATTAGCCCTCTGTGCCTCGGAGAAGCATTTTGTCCAGGATCTGCTTGTACTTTGAACTCATGTTGTAATACACAAAGATATTCACTGCAGAATTCGTTGCTGATTAGGAAGCAGAAAAAGACCATATCAGCAAAAACAAGTCCCCGTATTTCCCTGCTGCGGTATATTCGGGTTCTAAACTTTGTGCATTAAAGTTAATTACACTTGGCAAGAGGCATACTATGAAAATGATCGCAATAAATAGAACCAATTTCACAACTTTCTTGTCTCTATTTGAAAAACCATCATGATCTCCAGAACTGGAAGTAGACTTCCGCCATTTTGACTTACTAATAATGTTTTGGACAAGGATTATAGAGCAAATGATGACGATGCTAAAGGTAATGAGCTGAGAGAAGGCATTAATCAAGAAAACAGCACTTTCTATGGCAAAGCCGTTGGTAATATAAACTATTCTTATCTTGGTCTCGTTCTTTAGAGGAGAATATCTGGGCTCCAGACGAAGGGCATAAAACACTAGCAACAGGGCACCTATCATTGCCACGTATATGCTAACGAGTACGATAACTGTTCTCTTTACTGTTATCATTGTTTTAACTTTCAGAGGCACAGCAATACAGAGACATCTTTCCAGCATTATGAAGGCTGTAATCCAACCAGAGATACGTGAAATGCAAATAACTGGCCACCCTGCCGTTAGATACACGACATCCTTGGGATCAAAAGGCAGACACGCATTTTCAAAGGAAGGGTTTAAACCAATGCTCAGCCAGAGCGACGCAATCAGTGCCCCTATATCGGAAATGGCTAGGCTAAACAAAGAGATATTCACGGTGTCTTTAAAGCCCTGTCTGATAAAAACGATTAGGTTGATGACGTTAGCCACAATGCCAAAGAAGCTGATGACTCCTAAAATAATGACGTAGAAACCGATGACGAAGATTGTAAGGACTAGATCGTTGACCATTCTGCTAGGCCGTGGTCCAAACGACGTTCCATAAGTTTCGTTTCCAGAGGCCATCTCTGTTCTCTTGTGACGTTTCTCCAACACCTGAACTTGCACAAACACTAGAGCTGTATAAATAAAGAACAAACGACGTGTTAATACGACCACCAGAGCCTGCCTGTTGAAAAAAAAACAGGTAATACGTTACAAAATCTAATTTGAGTGCGCAAAATGCGCAAAATGAACATTAATGATAAATAAATAAATAAATAAAAGAACAAAAGATAAATATTTTATAAAACTAATAATAATGATAATAATAATAGTAATAATAATGATAATGATGGTGAAGATAATGGTGATGATAATGACAAGATAAAAGATAATGATAATAATAATAATAATAATAATAATAATAATAATAATAATAATAATAATAATAATAATAATAATAAGACTGATTATACTGTAGTCATAGTAGTAGTAGTAATAATAATAATAATAATAATAATAATAATAATAATAATAACAACAACAACAACATGTTTATAGCTATTATCCACACTCTACCGCACCCTGTATTAGTTTAGATAAATCATACAAAAATGTAACAAATAAACGCTTCAGCAAATGCAGACAACGTTCGTAAAAACGCAAGTAACGCACTACGCAATGATTATAATGAATTTAACAAAAGAGAACAATTGAAATTTGTTTCAACATAAAGTCATAAAGATTTGCTTTCTGTACTGTGAATGGGCATTAAACATTTACAGAATTATATTGCGTTTCGTTTGGTGCTGCAGAAACATAACATAAAAAGGAGAATTTAATTGTGAGCATCTTTTTATGTTGTTGATGTGGAACAGATTCTAACTAGACTACAGCTTCTCAGTACCACTATAAGGACACAGGTCTCAGTAAAAGTTGACGGTTTCAAGTACACAAGCTTCCATTAATTTATATAAAGTAATAAGTCTAAGTAAACATTAGTAGATCTATCCTTTTGGGATTTTCCTGTCCTTATGAAGCACCTTCATTACTCACGTGCACAGCCACAATTAAATTAATCTTAATAAACTTCTAGTGCACATCGAATCTCCGGGACTAGTTTTTTTTATATTAAGACAAAAGTCTGTTTTTCGATCCACATAATATCTTTTTTTTGTGTACAGTGTTACACCTCGAAGATCTGAGGACAAGAATTAATTGTGTAGCTTCGTGGGGGAAAATAGCAGCTAACAATAGTGTTAATGAAACAGGCATTTTTGTGCCCGTTGGACAATTCGTTATGATTTTTATTTTATTTTATTTGACTCAACACTTTTAATGTCTATTTATAAACATATTTCTAGGTGAATTTGTCTGAACAACATTGATAAAACGTTGATAAAATTACAAGTGTCCAAGGACACCCAAACTTTAGAAATCACCAAACTGTTTTGGCCATTTGGTCCCTCTTTTTGCTTCTGATAACAGGCGAACCCACCTCTATCAAATGTATGTATCTGTACTTCAAGATAAATGTTGTTGTTTTTTCTTTAAACGCAAGACAAGTGCTTGATTCCACCGCGTAGCTGCACTAGGTCGGAGCTTTTGCAAGACCTATTTCCAATTTCTTGTAAAATAGTCGACAATTCGTGAACCCTTTTCAACAAAAAATTATCTCGAAGCTGTAGGTTTCTATTTAATTACAATTTATTTACACGATAGAAATATTGAGTATAGAGTCTGTTGTAAATTAGACGAAAGATAATTATAATAATTATACATACCCTCGTTATAGAGCAGTGGATATTTCTTGTTGAAAAGTTCATAGTTTACGTTTGCTCAGTTACAAGATGTTTGTTTAGTTCCAGTATCCATCTTCAAAAATTGAACCCCCCCACTCCCCCGCCCGAATTCGTTAGGTTTAATTATACGTGATGTGCCTTTTTGTACGTCTGATGTCACCAAATGTTTAATCATTAGAAATGACTCAGCTATTTGAGCACAAAACTTTTATCAGTGCTCGTGTTTTCCTCTTATTACCATAACAGCCCCAGGGGCATGGTTGTATTCCGAAGTACTGCCTTCCGCAGAGTCGGATAAGAAATTTATATACGTACGCGTAGAGCATTTTAGTCCTCAGCCGAAAGTCAGATTGTTTTAAAAGATCTTCATGATCAGCTGCTCATGGCAGATTATTATCTTTTTTATTATTTTTTATTTATTTATTTTTTAATTTATTTTTTATTTTTTAGGGGGGGGGGGGGGGATATAAAGAAATATGAGAGAAAAGCAATACAAAATTCGCGACAATATGGGTTCGTTTGAAAGAAGAAATTTGTTGTTAATAGTTTTCTGGTTTGTGCTCAAATTAAAACAAATTGTGAAAACATTCGAAATGAGAGGTCAGAGTTAATGTTGCCCGGAAAATAACGTGTAGCACAAATAGTCAAAATAGACACGACCAGCTGGATCATGTTGTGTAATAATAGTTCTGCTTACTTTACTTTTACCCTTTCATCCTCTGTTGCCGTTAAGCGTTGAGGGGAGATGCAGTTTTCTATGGTAGGCCAGCTCTGCAGTTCTTTCAGTTGTGATATTATGTTTTCTTAGGGTTTCCTTGATACCCCCGATCTACCTTTTGCGTGGCCTTCCTCTTCCTTTATAGCTCGAGTGCTTGGTGTTGTAGGCTCTCGAGGCTGGTTGGCCAGGTGACAAACGTAACAGGTGGCGAAACCATTTTATTTTCTGTCTTTCTGTGAAATGCAGACAGGACTCAATGTCAATAGCTGCTCTTACTTCTTCATTTCTCTGCCTGTCTCGTCTTGTGATGTTAAGGGATTTGCGGAGACATTTCATTTCGCATGTAGTGATTTTGCTTTCATGGGTTTTACTTAATGTCCAGGTCTGGTACTGGTAACATAATGTTGGTATGAATATTGAGGTGATAAGCTGTCTCTTTGTGTCCATGGAGATGTTTGGATGAGATAGGAGGGGTGCGAGCTGGTAGGTGACAGCATTGGCTTTTTGGGTTCGCATTTCTATTTCTCTGTCCATGGACCTGTTTTCAGAAAAAGTTTTCCCAAGATATTTAGACTCCTTCACCTGTTTCAGTAGTTTACTATTGACATGGATGTTCAGGGGACTACAGTTTCGGCTCATAACTTCTTTTTTTGCTGTGTTTATTTAAATGTTAAATTTTTCACAACTGTTGTTCAGTTCCGTAGTGTGATTTTGGAGGCTTTGTTGGTTTGGGTGAATAAGACATTGGTCGTCTGTGAATAGAAGTTCATTTAGGCTTTCTGGGCTTTGGTTTGCGTCTTGCCTTATTGTGTACATATATATTATAAACAGGAGGGGAGATGGAACATAGTTCTGCTCTTGACTATAATTGCAGGCAGGAGAAATAAGCTCCGTTGTCTTGAAGGGAAATCGTATTTTATGCAGTATCTCAGCGTGGGTTGATCCTAAGCTTGCAGGCAGAGTTGAAGAAACCGATTGTCTCGAATATCTAAATTCTGTTGCATGAGGCCTTTAATATTTATGTAACATATTTAGCCTCTTCTCATTGTTAAGACCCATCTGCCGTTAAACCTCTACTAAAGCTAAACAAAAAACAATCTATAAATAATACCAGTTCTTGCATTCATGTAGCACATATCCACGTTCTACAACGTGCTCTTTGCACGTTACACAACAGACCCTAGAAAACAGTTCTCGGATTCATGGGAAGCATACGGTGCAAGCTGCAGATAAAGTGTTACAAACGCTAACAAACTTACAAGACCTTTTGCTGTCTACAGTCGGTTACTCATTCCCATCTAGGTGAAGGGAAGAACATTAATGTAATGCGCCTTTCCATATGACACGAGACCCCTGACCTTTAGGTGGAGATTAAGAGAGCATAACAACTTAGCCACCTTAATGAGTCGGTGACCTAGTGGTAAGGCTCTCGGACTCGCAACCGTTAGGTCGCTGGTTCGAATCCCGTCAGGTGCCCGACGTGGTGTCCTTGGGAAAGGCACTTTACACGAATTTTCCTCACTTCACCCAGGTGGGAATGGGTACCCGGCTATAGACAGCGAAAGATCTTGTCAATTTGTTAATGTTTGAGCGCTTAATCAGCTGCTCGCACTGTATGCTTCCCGGGAAGCTGAGAATGTTTCGGAGTGTTCTATGGTCTGCTGGGGTAATAATATAGTGTAAAGCGCATAGAGCCTGCTGTTGAGCGGGAATATGAGCTATACAAATGCTATTTATTATTACTATTATTAAAATTAAAATAAAAATTTAAGCCTGAAATTGAACATCAGGAAGTCCATGTTTACCTTAAAATAGAGTTAAGAGTAGAGAAAAAAAAGCATTTTGCAGAAATGTTTTCTTACATTGTTTTCTAAAATTGACAACAGATTCACATTCTAAGTTGTCTTAGATATATCACCATCCGCAAAGAGGTTATATATAATGCTAGAGCTCGCGGCAGTGACGTTACACGTATCACACATGATACCTTCTTACCTCACTCAACGGCATGGCCTGCGTCCCCCCCCCCCCCCCCCCCAGTTACATGAACATTTTGCACCCACAGCCTACAACTCCCCACGAGCTCTGGCCTATTAAACACAAAGTTTAAACAACACCCTGCCCGCACATTTTAATGCAAACTTGGAGATTTCCTCATTAGTCTGTCGTGCGTCTTCACGTGAGTCTCGAAAAAAACTCATCCGTCTGTTTGACTGCGAGCCCAACCTCCTTCAATCGCAAATATCTTTGCTTCTGTTCAAGATAGATGTGAACTCCCCCCCCCCCCCCCCCCCCGAAAGCAAGACAACTGAATAAGCTTTTAAGATGATACCAGTAATACTATATTATTCCAAAAAATTCACGAACACCTGCTTTCACCGCATCGTCTCACATATTATCATCCTGCAGGATTCAACTGGTCCACGGACCCCGAGATGGAAACCCCTTCTCTAAAACAACGCGTCCAGAGGCTGGTACATGGTGCGATGTCAGGCTGTAGTACGAGAGGTCGTTCAACAAATCCATACCTTAACTGAGATAGAAAACAAGGATACAGAATACTACAAAGATAAGATGCTGGGTTTATGAAGATCGCGAAAGAATATTTTTGCTGTTGTATGCTTTCTTTCATAGGTAGAATTAAACGAAAGAATAGCCGCTATTTTTTTTCCTTCCATAGCTTGAGAGTCCTTGGAAATTTAAATCAACCACGTTTTTCAGAAGTATCCACATATGAATGTTTCTTTTTAAAGGACATAAAAGGTGTTGAGCTAAATCACACACACAAAATGACAAAGATTGCCAAACTGGTGGGAAAATGCCGGTTTCTTCGATCTCATTACTTTGAGGAGCCACTGATTTCACCTTGATGCCTCACATATTTCTAGGCCCCTTCTTTTACTTCAAAGTTTAGCGTTACCGCGTCCCGAGCAAGGTAGATTATTTTGCGAATTGTCCACCAACTTCTTTTAGCTGGTAGAGACACTCAAGCGGACCATGTGCCTTTTTGGTATCACAGATCTGTGTAAAATGCTCATCTCAGCCATAAACTTGAATAAATCAAAGTACAGGTCTCCAGTCTGTGGGAGAGCCACTGGGAAAACCAGAAAAATAATAAATTATATGAAATTAAACCCAGACTAGAACAGCGAAATCCTTCGGATCTCTCCAGAAGAGACGAAGTCATTTTTACTCGATTGCGCATCGGACACACGGCCCTGACCCACAAATACCTACTACAGGGAGAGGAGAAGCCGTTCTGTGTCGGATGCGACACAGATTTTACCATTAGACACATTTTAACAGAATGTCTAGACTTTGGAGAGATCCGAAGGAAATATTATAAATGCAAGAAATTGCAGGATATTTTCTCCGTCGTTGTTCCCAGCAGAATTTTAAATTTTATAAAGGCCATTGGCCTTTATGGCGAGTTGTAAAGTGAATCTGATATTATTTAAAATTGTTATTGTTACTTAAAAGTTGTTTTAGATCACAAATGTATTTACACCGAATTTGAATATTTTAACTTTTTAGCATTTTAAGGTAAATTAGTTACCAGTCGTGAAGTGAACTTTCGCAGAGGTGAACAACTTGTGTTTCGCGCGCTCATATGACCTTAGCAGTTGCGAGCGCCGTAAAACCTTATACTATATATATATAAAGTACAGGTCTAACCATACTGAGGAGCACCTTCAACTAAAAACGGGGTTCTCCTCTTGATTCCTCCCTCAAGCCAAGTGTGGCTTAGCTATGTAAGAGAAAGCGTGCGCTGCCAGGTCCCTGAAATAGGTAAAAGAAGCTTATTATCATGTTCTAAAGAACCGCTTTTGTTCTGAAGTGCAGTTAATAACGATAGAGATGATTCGACCTGTTAGTTTCACTTTGTAAATACTTGCTACCTGTCTGTGCGTGTGGAATACTTGATGCGGCTCACGCTCACCCAGACCCTACCTCCGGCACCCCTCGAGTAATTCAAGTTTGGGACAACTGTTTCAGAGAGTGAGTAAAATGTGCGAAATGTACAATCTTTGCTAATGTTATAAGTTAGGGTATGGGTAAATACACGGTATACGAGCAAAAGAGTAACGTTATGATATACAGTGGCGTCCAAAAGAAACATGAAAATGTAACTACCCATTCATGGTGTTAAAGCGTTGCTCTACCCACTCATAAAGCATACCAATTTGAAGCTAAATAAATTCTACATCTGACACAATAATAACTCATCAATGTTAAGTGACACCCGATATATGGTCACTCAAAATTAACCTTTAGAAAATCCAGGCTTGGCAAAATTATGTGAAATCAAAGAAACGCGAATGTATTGGATAGAATAAATATTCATAGAATGGACATACATTGCAGATCCAAATGAATGGAGAATTCTGTCTATGCAATAAACAATATTTTATTACAATACATTCAAACAAAATGGAAAACAGAGCAATCACTAATACCACACAAAACTAGGTTTAAATTAATGTACGCATTGTTATTTTGTTTAGAACTCATTGGTTTTGTGTTGGGCACGAACCCTTTGGGCATCGACTCTTTTGGATTTTGGATATAATTATCTGTCAGTTCATCTCAAATGTCACAAAGAGTTGCAAACAAATAGCCTGAATTGGAAGCAAAGTAGCTTTTCTTCATCTGCTGTTTCAGGGGACTCCCATACCTGTGGGATTCATATCGGGGCTTTTTACTGGTGACCAATCGATCGTTGGTACAATTTGGTTTTCCAGGAATTGTCTAGGGTAATTGGCCCTGTGAGAAAATGCTTTGCTATGCGTGGAGATGTCTACTTGACTGGCACCATGACGAAAATATAGGTAACACATGACGTTCTGGCACTTGCGCGATGTAGTCCACTAAACCAAGCACCTGGTGATTCTCACGACGGCGGTTTTGATCATCGACCCCAGATGACTCCAACCCAGGGACACTGTTATTGTGGCATCCTCCTCACAGCCCCAACCATGTTCCATTCGAATTTCATCTTTTCAGGTTTCAAGAGCTTTTTTTTTAGTTGGAAAGAAGCTCACAGAATATAACGAAGATCCTATCGCAGACGTTCGCTTTTGGCTATAGTCTTTTTATCAAGAGTTTTCCAGGACGCTATAGACCCTGGGGTGGAAAAACTCATTTTTTGCATACGAACTATAATGAAATCTAGCAGAACAGTGAGTGAGTGTTATTCAGTTCCATACACAATTATTTACCCACTTACCATTTTCAAATTACATGGCATAGAGCCCTCGTACATTCGTAACACATAAAAACAAATCAACAAAAAACAAATTTTAACTGACAAACGTTTATTGCTTCTGGTTGCCTATCCACTCAAGTTTTGATTGTTTTTTAAAAACCAGCGTGCTATATCAACTCTTTGTTATAGTAAGTACTTTGTGTAAGTATATAGGGTTGCATTTCAAGTGACGAAAAATCTGCGAGAAAAAAAAAACAGGGATGAAAAATATGAAACATAATATTATTATGATACTAATGTCCGAAAAGTCAGATAATAATAACAGCATAGCGAGCTGTACATTTAGTTAATTGACATTGGAAGGAAATCTCCGGTTCTTTATAAGAGGGTTCGGGGGGGGGGGGGGGGGGGTGAGGGGAGGCTGCAGGTCTTGCTGTAGGGGCCTTTTATTATTTTCTGGGAATGAAATTTATCTGAAATCAGTGTAGGTCTAGATCCCTTCAGCCATGGGTGAAGAACAAACACCTTTTTGCTGCCTTGCAGAGGCTGCCGTCTTCCAGAATATTTTATTATCTAAAACTATTCTTATGAAATATCTGACGTGTCAACATACCAGAATGAACTGGATTGCCGGAAAGAGAACTTCTCGACAGGGCTGCAGGCTGAGGGACGCGGAAAAAATTCTCTGAGCTCAGAGCTTTTAGACGACGAAAGTCAAGGGACGAGTGATTCTCGTCAGCCACAGAATTGACAAACAAGGTCAAAGCAGCCTGCTTCCTAAACCATTTCAATAGTGTCAATGGGACGTAAAGAATCTATTATCATTTTTGGGTCTGGGGCAATGTTGGTTTAGTTTCTTTTTAAGGTTTCGTTTTTATTTTCTTAAAAAACAAAAGTCATAATTATTCCTTTTTTTCGAAATTGTCAGGATTTGATCATACTGTATTTTCAAATCATTAGTTAGGCAGTTTCAAAGGCTGGTCAAAACTCACAGTTGGTTTGTATATTATAATAATATACGTTTTCGAAAAGTAGCAGCTCTTTGTGTTCTAATATTAGCCCTTTGTGCATCGGGGAAGCATTTTGTCCAGGATCTGCTTGTACTTTGAACTCATGTTGTAATACACAAAGATATTCACTGCGGAATTCGTTGTTGATAAGGAAGCAGAAAATGACCATATCAGAAGATACAAGTCCCCGTATTTCCCTGATGCGGTATATTCGGGTTCTAAACTTTGTGCAATAAAGTTAATTACACTTGGCGAGAGGCATACTATGAAAATGATCGCAATAAATAGAACCAACTTCACAATTTTCTTGTCTCTATTTGAAAAAGAGTCATGATCTCCAGAACTGGAAGTAGACTTCCGCCATTTTGACTTACTAATAAGGTTTTGGACAAGGATTATAGAGCAAATGATGACGATGCTAAATGTAATGAGTTGAGAGAAGGCATTAATCAAGAAAACAGCACTTTCTATGGCAAAGCCGTTGGTAATATAAACAATTCTTATCTTGGTCTCGTTCTTTAGAGGAGAGTATCTGGGCTCCAGACGAAGGGCATAAAACACTAGCAGCAGGGCACCTATCATTGCCACGTATATGCTAACGAGTACGATAACTGTTCTCTTCACTGTTATCATTGTTTTAACTTTCAGAGGCACAGCAATACAGAGACATCTTTCCAGCATTATGGAGGCTGTAATCCAACCAGAGATACGTGAAAAGCAAGTACCTGGCCACCCTGCCGTGAGATACAGGACATCTTTGGGATCAAAAGGCAGACACGCATTTGCAAAGAAAGGGTTAAAACCAATGCTCAGCCAGAACGACGCAATCAGTGCCCCTATATCGGCAATGGCCAGGCTGAACAAAGAGATGTTCACGGTGTCTTTAAAGCCCTGTCTGATAAAAACGATTAGGTTGATGACGTTAGCCACAATGCCAAAGAAGCTGATGACTCCTAAAATAATGACGTAGAAACCGATGACAAAAATTGCAAGGACTAGATCGTTGACCATTCTACTAGGCCGTGGTCCAAACGATGTTCCATGAGTTTCGTTTCCAGAGGCCATCTCTGTTCTCTTGTGACGTTTCTCCAACACCTGAACTTGCACAAGCACTAGAGCTGTATAAATAGAGAACAAACGACGTGTTGATACGACCACCAGAGCCTGTCTGTTGAATTTTTAAAATCTTATTTGAGTGCGCGAAATGAACTTAAATTTTAAAAAAAATAAAATAAATAGATAAATGAGTAAATGAATATATAAATAGATAAATGAGTAAAAGAATAGATAAATAAATAAATAGCATATAATAATAACAATATAAAATGAGTAATAATAATAATAATAATAATAATGGTAATAATAATAATTATAATTATAATAATAATAATAATAACAACAACAATATTGCAACTGCATTTAAAAAGCTATTATCCACACTCCCCGCACGCTGTATTAGTTTAGATAAACCATACAGAAATGAATAACACATAAACGATTCAGCAAGTGCAGACAACGTTTATAAAAATAATAAAATGGTTTTAACAAAAGAGAACAACTGACTTTTGTTTCCACATAAATCCATAAAGATTTGCTTTCTTCGCTCTGAATAGTTCAAGAGTATGTTATGCACAGTGAGACCGGGGGCTTTCGTGGCCAAGAGGTTAAGGTGGCTGCGTCTCATTCAACAGGGCCCGGGTTCAAGTCCTGACAGCGACTGAAAAATTCCTTGTCTAAAATGTTCTCATATAACCCCATTTCCTCCTCTCTAGCAATGTTCTGTCGTCTGTTTTCGTCTCCGATTTCTGCCCCCCAACCTACTTTGCCCCCTCCTCTAGGCCCCTGACTCTTTCTGCAGCCTTTATACTGCTTCTCCTTGGCTCATTCTTACTGCTGTCTTTCAGCCACACCCCTGATCTTATGGTAGGTCAGATCCAACACCTAGCCTTCTCGGACAAGAGCAAAAAATCCCCGGACGATAGATGCTCCATAGGAAAGAAGAAGCAAACCACAGCCGGAGCACCCGAAAACCACCCATAACTTTTTTTCGTAACTGTATATAAAATACTACAGATCTCCGTCACGCGTAAAACGGGATTGTTTACTGCACCTCCCGCTTTTCACTCATAGTTTGCATACGCGTATGGCCTACTTCACAGCTCACCAAAGGCACTTTATAGTGGCAAAACTTGTTACAAGAATTAATTAACTTTATAGTGAGCACTCTGTCTTAGACTAAAGGTTCTCAAAACTTGCGTTCAACGTCATGGTCAGAAAAAAATGACGACCTGTTTTAAAAAACGATATCGTCCTTGTTGTAAACCTTTTAAAAGTCTGTAGAAACCACCCATTGGAATTTTGTATTAGTATTTATAAGGATTGTTTACGTTTACCCTATCCGCACGTCGTGTTTTACCTTCTTATCCATATGACGTGAGGAACTCTGT
>NW_004797525.1:774379-778419 GCF_000002075.1 Aplysia californica
CCCTCCTCTAGGCCCCTGACTCTTTCTGCAGCCTTTATACTGCTTCTCCTTGGCTCATTCTTACTGCTGTCTTTCAGCCACACCCCTGATCTTATGGTAGGTCAGATCCAACACCTAGCCTTCTCGGACAAGAGCAAAAAATCCCCGAAGTCCCTTGTGCGAGTCACGTACGTTAAAGATCCCTCGGTGGTCCAAAATCGATAAGAGTAGCCTTCGGCCGCCACCCGGGCAAAGTTCAAAATGTCCTACCAACTGAAGCTGTTCAGTGTGTCCCGCGCGCCCATGAGACCTTATGCAGTTGTGAACGCGCGTAAATAAAAGCAACAAAAAAAAAACCCAAAACCAACAAAAAACCAACAATGAGACCTACAATATTTGGCATATTATTGCGTTTCGTTATGTACTGCAGAAACCTAACATAAAAAAGATAATTTAATTGTAAGTACCTTTTTCCGTAGTTGATGTGGAACAGATTCTAACTAGACAACAGCTTCTCAGTCAGACTATTAGGACACAGGACCCAGTTGACAGTTTCAAGTACACACGCCTCCAATACTTTATAGAAATTATAGAAATAAGTAAGCGTTTAATGTAGTAGATCTATCCTTTTGGTATTTCCCCGTTAACGAAGCATTCGCACTAGGTGTACCCTAAGTTGAAACATCAGAAAAATCAACTTTTTATCCTGTATTGCCCAGAGGCATAATTACAAAATGCTTGATAACTATAGAACCACGGTTCTATTAGATTATGCAACACGCAGAACACACTGTCTTATCACAACCAAAGATAATCGACAGGTTTGCTAAACTCACACAAAATGTATGACCCCTGAACTGAACGTTTTCTTTGTTTTATATTCTGTAGCGACCGACAAAATCATGTTCCTGTCGTGGTTACATCGACATTGATGGGATAAGAATCATTCCTCTAATCATTAAAACGAAGCTCTGTTTGAAGCAGCTACATTACTCACTATCCCAGCCAAAATTAATTTTTATATATTCTTCTAAATAAACTTCTATTGCACATCGAATCTCCGGGGTATGCTGTGGGTTTTTTTAAAACATTAAGACAAAGTCTGTGTTTCGATCGACATATCTCTTTGTGTACAGTCTGACACCTCGGAGATCTGAGGACAAGAACAAATTGGGTAGCGTCGTGGCGAAATGAGGTGCTCGTCAAAATAATAATAATGAAACCGACATTTTTTTTCCCCCATTGGATAATGTTTTTTCGATTTTTGTTTATTTATTTATTTTTTGGCTCAACACCTTTTATATTCATTTATAAACATATTTTTATAAAAGATGTAAATTTGCAAGTTTCCAAGGACACCCAAACTTTGGAAATCATCAAACTTTGGTGGGCATTTTCTCACTATTTTTGCCTTTGATACAAGGCGAACCCACCTAGCTCCGTCAATTGCATGTATCTGGACCACTCTTCTTTTACACACAAGACAAAGGAACAAGCTTTAAATACTCAAAACAATGACGAGTGCTTGATTCCACCGCGTAGCTGCATTATTTTAGATCAGAGTTTTTGCCAGACCTATTTCCAATTCGGCAAAATTTGTGACAATTTGTGAACCCTTTTCAACAAAGAATTATCTGGAAACTGTAGGCTTCTATCAAATTACGATTTATTTACAGGATAGACCTGTTGAGTGGAATATCTGTAGTAAAATGAATTAAAGATAGTAATAATAATTATACGCACCCTCGTTATAGAGCAGTGAATCTTTCTTGTTGAAAAGTTCTTAAATTAGGTTTTTTTCACTAACGAGATGTTTACTATGTTGTTATCTAGAATGTATCTTCCAAAATTGCACACCCCCAGCGTTCGCTAGCTTTAATTATAATTGATGTGTCTTTTTGTACGTCTGATGTCACGGAATGTTTAATCATTAGAGATGACTCAGCTATTAGATCACAAAACTCTTTATCAGGGCTCGTGTTTTCTTATTTTTACTAATATAGCTTAAGGGGCATGGTTGTTTTCCAACGTGCTGCCTTTCTGGGAGTGAGATAAGAAATGTATACCGTAGAGCATTTTATTCCTCAGCCAAAAGTCAGATTTTTTAAAGAAATCTTCATGATCAGCTGCTTATGGCAGATGCTATCGGATTAAGGGAAGACAGGTATGCTTTTTTCAAAATCTGTTATACACAGTCTTAGCAATCATTTAAGGGCATTATATGACGTTGGGGGTCTTGTACATTATTCAGGTGGTCAGATGTACTTTAATTATGCGCTGCGGGCAAATTTTTACACTTTTGGGTGTCACGACCCCCTATAAAGCGGTATTTTAGTGCAGGCGTAATTTTCTTATCTATAAAGCTACAGAGTTAATATTTTCATAGAATAAACTCAATATAGTTAGTTGCAATCTGTTAGAGGATTTTTTTAATATCGTGTATAATGAGCGAGATATCCTGGATTTTAACACATGACTTGCTAAAACACCGAAATTTTCCTTAAAATCACTCCCTCTGATGCATATAGAAACTAGTAATATCAATAATATTTCATAAATAAAAAAAGCCTCTAACGGGTTGCAACTACGCCAATTGCCCACACTGAGGCCAAATTTCAAGGGAATCCTATTAACAGCCTCCGAAATCTCGCTGCATTAAAACCCCATACCCCTATCGTGTTTCAGAGAAAACGCAAAAAAACGCAACGCAAAATAAAAAAATGCGTTCGCATTGTTGTTACTTTTTTACAAAGGCAGACAGATCAATGTAACGTTCGTCTTTTTCCATTATCTACCACTGCACTATACTGATCACCCAGTTTGGAATGGATCTATGTAAAATGAAATAAGAATACAGTTCGGAATGATGAGATAATAATACCATTTGTTTCTAGAGAATAGCACAAGGAAAGGGGAACAAAGTTATCCCAAAGCCTGAAACAGGGCAATCATAGTCATACTTTGTCAGAATAGTAAAGCGATAAGATAAACATTTTAAAACACTGAAGTGCATTTCTGAACAGGGGGGATTTTCAGGATAAGATGTGTGTAAGTTGTGAGGTGTATTTTTTTCTTCCTAAAATCTAATTATTTCATCTTGAACTTCCACACAAAAGTAACCGGCTTTGACTCTAGACAGCGGTATCACTGAAACCAAACAAGAAGCCTCACTTCTTTTAGCTGAGGTAGGTGACTGGTAACATATCCGATAATGCCGACAGTTTAAACTTAAAATCCTATTCAGGTCCGATCACTTGTGCATAATTCGTATTGATTAGCAAAGCATTTTGCATTGCAAGCTGAAGACACGAGTTCGCTTTCGTATCAGAAAGATGATTTCATCGAGTATCTCCGCACTTGCTGTAACTTTTGGAACGAAAGAGCGTCCTAAAGTCTCGACAGCAGTGATAAAAGTAGGATGTCCAGCAGGAGTGGGACTGTCAGTGTCAGACAGGCATGGTCTATCATATTTTGGGTAAGAGCAAGCTTTTTTGTAAATAGTCTGTCTGTATGTTGCATTTTGGACGTTTACTCATTGTTGACACGTGAGGAACACATTGTGTTGTGGAATAAAAACAGTACCTTTTGCTAGTCACCAATAGTGCATATAACAAGCTGCATTAAAAAATATATAATGACTAGAATGTAGAGGATTATGGATTGTTAACAAGAAAAAGAGAAACAGTGAACCTCGCGTTGAATGCAGCCAATCTGTCGAGTCCAACGCCCAAGATTTTCGGCCCACAAAGCATTTCAGACGCATGTGCCAAGCTACCATGGCAAATCTTGGCTTATTTTTGGGATCCTTTTGACTTTTTTAATCAAAACCTCTTTACATGCTATAGACAGATACTTTCCGAAATTTTTGGCCCAAATTTACCACGACCTAGGTTAAGCATTCGACACTGGTGAACATGTCTATCATCAGCTATATTTGTTTCCCGAACTTGATCAGTAATATATGAAAATAGGTAAAATCGTCCAGTAACACATACTGAGATAACACCAAATCTCTCTCTCTCTCTCTCTCTCTCTCTCTCTCTCTCTCTCTCTCTCTCTCT
>NW_004797525.1:778519-780303 GCF_000002075.1 Aplysia californica
GTGTTTGTGTGTGTCAGAGAGAGAGAGAAGATATATAAATAATATAAAGAAAGGAAGAGAGAGGGGGAGGGGACTTGTGGCTGTTTGTTACACTTGTGCCTGTCTGTGAGCACACATGTTTGTAAATATGTAAAGTGGTTGCGTAACTATATTTATACATAAAATGCGTATTCCTCAATTCATTCTACTTTTCCTTCCACATTCAGACCCAGTTCCTTTAGATAGTTCTTGTTAGAGTTTTATGGCACTTGCAACACAGATAGAAAAGGTACAATATAAGTGTCGAAGAATTGAGGTGTTATAGAAGACAGTAACATTTTCAAAATGAAAAAAGGCGGGAGAGATATTGACGACAGCAGATGTTTGCTAAGAGGAATTAAAGAATGAGAAAACCAAGCCGGAGCACCCGAAAAACCACCCATAGCCTTAGTTTACCACACATACCCCAGACCCCTCCACTCTCCTTCCTTCATCTGACCCTCGCTGACTGTAACATCTTCATTCAACCCTTCCTATTACCAAGAACGGCAGTTTCCATTCCCCACCACTTACACCAGCAGAGCAGAAAGGGTACCTGCTATCTAAAGACATCTCTAGAATAGGTTCCAGGGCACGAAAGATTTTTTCTCCACAGGTAAACAGCAGTAGCGAGTGAGACGGCGAGCCCTTCCTGGGTAATGGGATCCTTGATTTAGCCCAGACGAACAGGTGAGCTAATTAGAGCGGGAAATAGCCCAGACATAAGACTATGTCTGGAAACAGGAGCAGAAAGAATGGGAGGAAAGGCATGAGTTATTTATTCAGGGAATGAAAACAACAGGGGGAAGGGGGGGGCTGATGTGGACGTTCTCAGCGCCATGCAGAATGACATCATTAAAAAATCACATGACCTTGAGAGAAATCTCAACAGCGCTAATAGTAACTAGAACATATCACTGAACAACATCATCTCACACTACACTATCAAACAATAACAACAACGACAACGACAACGACAACAAAAATAAAAGCAACAACAAAGACTACAATGATGACGACGGCAACAACAACAACAACAACAACAACAACACTAACAAGGATGACAACTGCAACAGTAGCGTGTTTAATTTATGGATCAACAACACCAAATCGCTCTCAACAACACTCCACCAACCAAAAAGAATAAATAACAAACGTTGACACAAATAATAACATGAACAACAAGCATTCTGTGAAACAAATTACACAGGCAACTGTGTGAGACAAACGGCAAAACAGAATGCATCATCGGCAAAGCAACGAAGAAAGATTACTTTTCACAATAATACAGTAACAATACTAGTGACACCAACAAAATCAACAACAACAATGACAACTACCCCATCAAATCATTGATCAACATCAAATCACACGCAGAGAGAGAGAGGGAGAGGGAGAGAGAGAGAGAGAGAGAGAGAGAGAGAGAGAGAGAGAGAGAGAGAGAGAGAGAGAAATAGAGAGATGGGTTGGAAAAAGCGACAGGGGAGAAAAGTGAGAGAGAAATGGAGAGAATATAGTACTCCTATACTCCCTTTTTTCTTTCTCTCCTTCACTAAAGCGCTCCCTGTCTAGCTCACTAACACTATGAGAGCTCCATTGGTGTGATATGAATGTCGACGATACTGCATTGGGGCTGCTTGTAGGACAAGTTGTTTAGTTCTTGTTATGAGGCATGTTCATCTCTCTTTAGACTTCGTTATTATTAGTTTTTCTCAGCAGCAACTCGCGTCTCCCAGTCCAGGAACAGAACCACATACACACACACA
>NW_004797525.1:780403-816516 GCF_000002075.1 Aplysia californica
CCCTATATATGTGTCTATGTATGTATAGATATATATCAGAGACCGCAGCCGCATATATATACCGATATAGATTAGAGAGCATATATATATGTATATATATATGTATATCTATATCAAGTTATCTATAGACAGGTATATATCCATATATATATATATATAGATATATATACCGGTGCCGCGATATGTATATATATACCCCCCCCCCCCCCCATATATATATATATATATATATATATATATATGTATGTATATATATATATATATATATATATATATATCTATATATATATATATACATATATATATATATATATATATATATATATATATATATATATATATATATATCCATATATATATATATATATATATATATATATATATATATATGTATCTATATATATATATATATATCCATATATATATATATATATATATATATATATATATATATATGTAGTAGTAGTAGTAGTAGTAGTAGTAGTATAGGGTTTTACCGCGCTCGCACCTGCAGAAGGTCATATGAGCGCGCGAAACACAAATTGGTCTTGTTCACAACAGTTCGCTGTACGGCTGGCTCGGGTCAGTAGTTAAATCTTAAAATGTTAAATAATCAGTGTAAATATACCTATATTTTCAATTTAAAACAATTTTTCTAGTTGACTTTAAAATTTTAAATAGTACAATTTCAATTTACAATTTGCAATAAGGGCCAATGGCCTTCATAAAATTCAAAATTTTGCTGGGACCAACGACGGAAAAAATGTCTTGCAATTTCTTGCATTTATAATATTTCCTTCGGATCTCTCACTCCAACGTCTAGACATTCGGTAAAGATGTGTCTAACGGTAAAATCTGTGTCGCGTCCGACACAGAACGGCTTCTCATATCCCTGTAAGAGGTATTTGTGGGTCAGGGCCGTGTGTCCGATGCGCAATCGAGTAAAAATGACTTCGTCTCTTCTGGAGAGGTCCGAAGGATTTCGCTGTTTCAGTTTGGGTTTTATAACATACATTTTATTGTTTTTCTCTTTTTCCCAGTGGCTCTCCCACAGACTGGAGGAGTACTTTTTTTTACTTTATTTCTAAAGTCAGTCTGTGGGAGAGTGTTTGTCGTTGATTTTCTGTTGTAGCCTAACTATTGTTGGGTGTAAGAGTGTGTAGTTTGTGAGTGAGGTGAAGCAAGACAGAGAGTCAGAAAGGATTAGGAAAGATTTGTTTGGAGAATTTTCTATGGAGTCCAGTGCCATGTTAATAGCAGTGGCCTCCGCAGAGAAAATGGAGGCTTCAGGATGGAGTCTCCTCTGGTGTGTACTGTTGGGAGATAGGGTTGCGGCGCCCACTTCATTGTCTTTTTTGGAGCCATCCGTGAAGATGAGCTCCGCACCGTGGTATTTATCTATTAGGTTTTTTTTTTAATCTGCTTTAAAAGTTTTGGTGTTTGTGCTTTGTTTGTTGTGTGTGGTCAGCTGTAAATCTGCCTTTGCCTTGGTGAGGTGCCACGGAGGGAGGTCGGGGAAAAGAAATTGTTGGATGTCTTGTTTGGAAAATGTAAATTTTTGAGGTCCTCAAGGATTCTGAGGCCGAAAGGTTTGATGAGTTTTTCGTTGTTTTGGAATTTGTTTATGGTTTCTGGGTTTGTTTTTAAAATGCAGTTGTGCGCTTGATTTTCCGGTGTTGAGCTCTGTTTAACTGCATATTTTAGTGAGAATTGTATGCGTCTGAGTGAGAGTGATGGTATGTTGGCCTCAGCCTGGACGCTCTCTACCGGAGAAGTGCGGAAACCCCCCAGAGCGAGGCGGAGTCCTTGGTTTTGTATTGGGTCTAGCATTTTTAAGATGTGTGGTTTTGCCGCCCCGTAGACTTGACAGCCGTAGTCAAGCCTTGACCGGACAAGGGAGATGTACAAGTGGAGACGGCGTTTTGAGTCCCAACCCCACTCCGGATGCGATAGAATTTTCAAAGCGTTTAGCGCTTTCTGACACCTCACACGAGGGTCTTTGATGTGTGGTATGAATGTGAGTTTTTTGTCGAAAATGACGCGGAGGAACCGAGCTTGGTCCTGGACGGGAATCCCTTCCCCGTATAGTGTCAAATCCAGCTGCAGCACACGTCTGCCAGTTCCTGCATGCAGGACTCGTAGAATGCCGAACTTCCAGGTTGTGTCGAAAGCTTTTTCTAGGTCGAAAAAGATGGCGATCATGTGGCCTCCTTCAGCGAACGTCTCGCGTATAAAGGTCTCCAGGCAGACCAGGTGATCCAAAGTGGATCAAGTTTTCCTGAATCCGCACTGGAGACCGTTCAGCGAGCCCGTCGTTTCCAGAAACCATATGAGTCGCCTGTGGATCATTTTTTCAATGAGTTTGCAGAGACAGCTCGTTAGTGCTATTGGTCTGTAATTGGAAGGTGTGTGTGTGGTGCTTGTTTGGTTTGGGTATTGGAATGACAGTGGCGAGACGCCAAGACTCCGGAAAGGAGTGTGACCGCCACATGTCGTTGTATATGTATAGTAGGAGTGTGAGTGTTTCTGAGGGTAAGTGTCTAATGATCTGGTTGTGGATGTCATCCGGTCCCGGGGCTGTATCGCCCAGGTCCGAGATGCACGATATCAGTTCGTCTATTGTGAAGTCTGCGTTGTAGGTTTCAGTGTTGTTTGAGTGGAAGTTTAGGTGTTGTTTTTCTCTGTTAGTTTTGATGTTTTGAAAAGTGGTGTTGTAGTTTGCTTGGGATGAGTTTTTGGCGAGAGATGTAGCTATTGTGTTTGCGATGTCTACTTGTGTTTCAGCTGTGCTTCCATCCGGCCTCTGGGGAGGGGGCAGGGGGGAGGGGAGAAGGCCCACCTCACACTTCATCAGATGGATGGGCTGTGAGGTGGAAGAAGAAGGAGAAGAAGAAAAAGTGATAGAAGAGGGGTGAGGGGGAGAAGAGGGGGCGGAGGAAGAGTCCTCCCCGTCCTCCCCTAGAACCCCATAGCGGTTAGAGAGTGGCACCTCAAAGGGGGTTGCCACAGGGATAGTAGCGGGCTTTTTGTTCTTAGGCACAGAGACTTGCCTGTTGACCGCGGGCTTTGGGAGGTCGGCAGTAGAATTACTTGCCGACCTCGTGACCACCTGGGCTGCCTTTGAATACGACCGGCCAATGACTGGGGTTGTGATTGGCGGGCAGACAACTTTAAGGGCCTCCTGGAAGGAGCAGCCATTTCACACCTTGTATTCTTGGATGGCGCGTTCTTGGAGCCAAGTCGGGCACTCCTTGCTGAAAGCTGTGTGCTGGCCGTGGCAATTGGGGCAACAAGGACTAGCCTTGCATTCCTACTCAGGATGCCCGGTCTTGCCACAACGAGGACACACGGCTGCGTGACGGCACCGTGACTGGCTATGGCCGAACTTCTGACACTTGAAACAGCGCAGAGGGTTCGGCACATAGGGTCGTACGTCGAGTACCAAGTAAGATGCCCGAACGGTGGCTGGAGGGCGACACGATTCGAATGTGAGGACAATCGTGTTCTTCTCAATAGTAGTCTCCCCCCGCCGAAGAGTAATCCGGCGGGCTTCGACCAAGGAGCAGCCTTTCGGCTCATGGCTGCGGACCACGCCCTTCGAGCGGTTAAATTTCTGGTAGTGCTCGGACTTACATGGAATACCGCCGAAGGTCGTGGTATCCAGGAGTTTGGTCACTTCGTTCTCGGTTGCGCACTTGACAAGGAGTGCACCACAGGAAAGTTTCTGTACACATGTTGGAATGTATCCCAGAACTTTCCGTAGTGCATCTCCTGTCTTAAAGAGGTTGAGATCGGTAATTCTTCTCTGTGCGTCTTTTGTACTGGAGATGGCCGCGTACGGTTGTCTCAGAAGCTCCTTGGGAGGAGGGAGGAAGGAGGCATCGGTAAAGGTCCTTTTACCTTTTTTTGAACTTTTGCTCGGCTCGGCGGCCGCACCCGCTTCCGCGAGCCGAGACTTCTTTACGTTGGGAGCTGGGGAAGGGTCTTTGGGGTTTTTAGAATCCATGAGAGTTTTCTATTTGATTCGACTCCGGGGCTCCCCGCCCGCCACGGAGCCCAACAAGGGGACACTTTGCTAGGATGACCAGAGCTGTGCCAGGACTACCCCGGAGCTATACTCTCAACGAAAAAGTACAAGACCCTCCCGTTAAGATTGACCCAGGGCTTGATGGGGTTTCAGCTCTCAACCGATTGAGTGGCATGGGCCGTGCCACCCTCCCGTCTAAGAGGAAAACCTGGGCCAAAGAGATGTGTTGGCGAGGGACAGTCCGTGGACTGATCTCACCTCAACCGCCAGGTACCCGGTTTCCCTCTGCACGGGTCGCACCTCACGGTCAACGAGGTGCCCACTCTGTGGGATGGGTGACCTCTCTTTTTGCTGCACATGAGGTCAGCGGTGGTAGGAAAGATAGAACAAGAAAGAAAGAAGGAAGGAGAAGAGGAAGATACACCAAAGTAGATGTCGCATCCAGATCTCAGAGGGTTGGGGTCCGTGTGCGACACCTCGCCTTTGAAGGAGTTGCACCTTCTGCAGACGAAGCAGTGGGTCTATTTATATCCCTTCGACCCACTGGGGGTGACAAACAAACAGATCAACAAACAACCTAATGAACAAATAAACATATCAACAGACAAACGAACAAATAAGCAAACAAAATACATGTATTAAAGTCTACAATCAATCTTTCAAAAAGTTTCGTATAAATTCAAGAAGATTTCCGCGTAAGCCCAAGTCATGCAGGTTTTTCAAATTACCATGTTTCCTTGTGGTGTCAAAAGGTTTTTCTAAGTCGGACAAAAAAAGATTAAGGTGCTCTTTCCGAATGAAAGCTACCCGAAAGAAAGTTTTCAAGTCGGAAGAGATGGTCAATAGTAGAGCGATTTTAGCGAAAACCGCATTGGAAATTGGATAAAGAGTTTGAGGTTTCAAGAAACCACATCTGACATTTGTTGATACATGTAAGTTTTTCCATAAGTTTGCAGAAACAGTTTGTAAGGGCTATGGGACAGTAGTTTGGTGGGTTAGAGTAATTTTTCCTGGTTTTGGGATTGGTACAACAGTGGCAAGACGCCAACTGTTCGGAAATTATTGAGAATGCTAGCCTAGAGTTCGTTGTAAATGTCAAGGAGTAATAGGAGTGTTTCGTCTGGAGATGTTTGATTATTTCGTTTTGTATTAGATCAGGGCCTGGAGCTGTTTGATAGTCCTGCAATGTTACATTTTAGTTAATCAAAAGAAAAGCTGCAATTATAGTTTTCTTGATTTAAAGAGGTAAAGTCAACAGTTGTCTTTTTAGAAGACATTTTCACTTTTTTAAATTCCGGGTTGTAATTTTGGGAAGCAGAATTTCCGGAAAGGGTTGATGCTTAACAGTCAGCCACTGTTTTTTCTGTCTCTTCAAATGACTTATTTTGGTTTGAAGATGTGTTTAACTGTGTCTCTTTTGGTACCTTTTGATTTCTTTATCGTCTTCGAAACTTTGTGCTTTGGTGTGTAGTTGTTTATTTTAGAGACAAAATAGCGAAAAAATGCTTTTTGGCCTTTCTGATTATTCTGCGCGCTTGGGCTCGTGCAATTTTGAAATTTGTGAGGTCTTCGTTGGTTTTAGGGTTGATGAACTTCATGAGGGCTGATTTTTGGCCGCAACAGCTTTTTGGCAGTCTTTTGTGAACCATCATTTATTTTTTGGGGTTTGGTGGATTATTTTGGTACATGTATTATATTGGACCACAACAGCAGCCAGACACTCCGTGCTGGGTCCTGCAGTTTTGACATTATTAAAATCCACTGATATCTTTTAAAACTCCTGCGGGGAACAAAACATTTCCCAAATTTGAATATTTTTTCACATAAAGGGGCAGTTCCAGAAGAAGATGAGTAGACGGAGTGAGAGAAACATTAGACAACAACATAAATAAATAAACCAAGAAACAGCGAATAAACAAACAAGAGAAAGACCCTTGTTTCTCCCCTCGTCACTGTAACATACAGACTTCAACATAAGTTAAGGACCGCCTTAACAGCTATACAGCTCTGATTTTTTAAAATTCGAAAAAAAAGGACAGCAAGGAATGTTTCAGAGATGTTTGCTTTGAATGTGTTAATGGGTTACCAATGCGTTCAAGCTTCCTAAAGGGGCAAACAGTGGCGGGGCGCCATTGGTGCAATTGGTGCAAGCGCTCCACCTAACCCTGGCCTTCAACCCCCCCCCCCCCTATTTTTCTAAGATTGGCCGCTCCCCTTGCGATCCGTCACCCGCTTGCAGCCAGTGAAGAGACAGACGGCGAGGATGGTTTATGCTCGTGGCACCGCTTGCGGTAGTGTCTGCTGGGAGCAAGCAAAATCTTTGCACCAAAGTTATTTTTGTCACTGTAGAGAAATTTAGGCATCGTTCTTTCCGCCCAAGAAGAAATGTGCATGAAAATTCTCTTCGCAGCATCAATTTGGTGCAAGTTTAAAATTTGATCCAAGTTTCCGTGAGCCTATCTACCACACTAGTAGAGTCTACGATAACTCAATGAAGAATGGGTATTCAAACTGTTGTCTCCCTCTATTGTGTAGCAAGTCCTGGTGCTGCACGAAGTACCTGTAATTAGAAATCTGTAATTTTCTCAGATTGTGAGCATAGTGAGTTGTTAGTATTGTTTCACTTTATTGCAGCTTTTATGTGGTTTCATCTAGAAACGGTTGTAAATATCGATAGATGTAGTTTACGGGATATCTTGCAGATTCTAATTGACTTTCTCAAGAAATCCTAATTGCAGCTACTAAGCCTATTGCCCATTTGCTCACTTTCCAATTATGCACCACCTTGTCTGCAAACCACGCGACGCCACTGGGGACAAAAAACACCACGTGCTACACGGAAATCCTCGGGGAATTTTAACACAATTTAACGCTGTTTGTTATCGATTTGTGAGCGACACTATGAACATTCCTCAGTTACAATTTCTGATGAATGTAATAAACGGACGTTTGGTCTCGATCTGTGCTCACCTTGATGGCAATGTAAGCCGCCAGCTTTGCGCACAATCCAGCATCGCATCAACATGCCACCAAGACGAAAGCTGAGGGACTTTGATCGTGCCAGAGCTATGGCATGGCTGCAGGATGGAGTTGGAGCCCGAGAGGTTGCCAGAAGGCTTGCAGTGTCACACTCTGCCATTACCCGTTTGAGGCAGCGCCTGGATCAGTCCAAGAACGCCCACGTGCAGGTCGACCCAATAAGACCGCTCAGGGTGTTTGTAAGTGGTCCTTAACTTATGTTGAAGTCTGTAGCAAAGGCCGGATTTTTAAAAAGAAGTGGATCTAGTAAGTCTTTTGTCCAATTATGTCTCCCCGGGTCAATATATCAGTCGTAAGACGCAGTGTGCTATTATCAGTTACGAGGCTTGAAAGACTATAAGTGACTTTCCATGAATTTTTTGTTTTTTTGAATCAATTGAAAGTTTGATGTCTTCTGCTTCATTTAAGATAAAAATAAAAGACTATAATCGACTATAAATTTCAAATCTCTATCTCAATTCTAAGACCCCCATTGCTATGGAAACATGTTGCTCAACTTCGGAGGACATTTTCTCCTTTTCGTGTTTCCTCCCCTGGCACAATTAAAAGTTCTGTATTTTCGTCAAATAAGGTCATATTTACTTCATCCTTGTTTTAAATTGTAGAGAAAAGGTAATAGTTTTTAAAAATAATGTTAACTCAGTTTTGAAATTTCCTTCATATGACCAGAGACACTAAAATATATTTTAGTGTCTCTGATATGACTGATATTAACCGGCAGGAACACAATTGTTCTTCTTCGTCATATTTCTTTGTGTCCTTTTTTTAGATCATAAAACAGAAGAGTTCCCGAATTGCTACGGTGGCGCTTTAGAAGGATGTCGTGTGGTGACACTCAGAATGATATATAATAAGATAATGTGTCATGTGTACATGGCATACATTATGAAAGTATAATACATGTATTACATGTACATGATGTATAATTTTACTGAACTCAAAAAGTTCCCAGACACCAAGCTCATTGTACGGCGTGATAGTCACTTTATTAATTTAAAAACTTCCCCTCGGAAATAAACAGCGAACCGAAGGAAACATAATAAACACACTCCACAAGAGAGCTCCCACTCGGATTTTCTAGATCTGTGGCTGAATAGGATCGCCAATGCAAACACAATTGACAAGCGAAAAGCGAGAGCCCTGATGATTCATGATACATATGGGCCTCAAGCCAATCAGATGGGTACCTTGGCCTTATCTCATATTTTTTCCTGAGTCTTAATCATTGCCATCAACTGGAGAACGACCAGACCGAAAAGTCACCTCGCTTAATTTAAGTTAAAATACTTAAATCAAGTATCAAGTTGAGGCTGCCGCTATGTTGTCAGTGTCAGGGAGTGGGAGCTGGTCTGCTGTACGAGGCGAGGTGGAGATGAGCCAGGCTTTCCACGAAAAGAGCAAACAAGAACTGCTACGACTGAGAGATGGTGTTGCATCCAGCATGAAGGAGGATCTCAGACTGTGAGTGTGTATGAATGCAGACCCGGTAACCGGGAACAAAATCACGAAGTACAGACCTGGTAGAGGAAATCTTGGTCTTGGTGCTTCACCCCCCCTTATTTTGAGCCTAGATCTATATTCGATCTAGATTCTAGATCTAGATCTATAATGTTTGAGTGTGGCGAGCTAAGATATACTAACACTAACATAACAACTGCAAAACATCTAATTATATTATGGTTTAATTCAGGGGGGCATGCCTAGGCTAGGTCGTTCTTTTGCAACGCCGTGTTGCGTTTAGCGCCAGTGCTAAATAAAACGCTGCGTTGCGATTAGCGCATGTGCTGAATAAAACGTCGTGTATTATATCATGAAGTTTAATCTACCTCTCGTTGTTCGAACCCCGGTCCTGGAAGGTTTTTTTTTGGGCTGGCGCCATTTGCAACGCCGCGTTCTGAAAGCTCTTTTGTGCTAATTGAAATGCTGCGTTCTGAATAGCTACCATGTTATTTGAAATGCCAGTATTAGATCTCATCTCTTCTATTATATTCAAGTAGTTCTGCCTGAATTGTGGAAGAGTTCAGATTCCTCATAAACCTCCTAGGATTTGATTCCTTTTTTTATGACGTTGTCTATTCCGATCAATATTGGGTAGATGTAGATTAGATCTAACTACTGTTTCTGACATTGTTTGCACAAAAGTAGACTAGACGTGGTCTTGTTCATCTCTCATAATCATATTATCATTTGAGTTTGAGCAAGTAAGTCGAAAGACGCATGGATAACAATAAACAAGACGGTGCAACTCGGTTTAGCCAAGCCGTAATTCCTGTCCGCTGTGTCGTCATACAATAGGTCTACCTAAAAATATTCTCTTAAACTTTAAGTTAGCCTAAGCCTAGAGAACGTACAAACTGTCTACATTCTCTAAGTCTAATGTTCAGTGCTTCCAAGTGTAGCCTCGAATCCCAGTCCCGGAAGGTTTTTTAAAATTCTCCTGAGCCTAGAATAAAAATTTTTTACAAGTTTATTAGACTCACAGACTAAGGAAAGCCACTAGTGAACTTTAACCAGGCCTAAATTGGTAAAAGGAAAAGTATAGGCTATAATAGCCTACTAAGGCCTTCTTTGTCCAGAGCTCCTCTGGGGACCAAACCAGAATGTGCATTCTTCATCACTACATAAAAAAACAACTACTAAGCAACAAATTATAATTATGAGAAAAATTTGTTGGTCAGACGAGAAGGGGACAAAAAACCAAAATAAAACAACGAAAAACTTCCAAGACCGGGATCAAACCCACGCTCATAATAGTGGTTTGGCTTCAAACGCAGAAGCGCTGTCCCTTCGGCCATCAGAACTTCCAACAACGAAAGGTAGATTAAGCTTCATATAACACACGCCGTTTTACTTCGCACTGGCGCTAATCGCAACACGGCGTTTTATCTAGTCTTGGCGTCTCGCCACTGTAATTTCAATACCACAAACCTAACAAAGACCACACGCCCTCATCCAATTACAGACCAATAGCACTAACGAGCTGTTGGAGAAGTCATGGTTGTTAAAACGAACATGAAAAGAATTCGGTTTGTTTACACACTGACTTGGGTTCGTGTCTTGTGTGTAGGAATGTTTGTCCGTCTTGGTATGTCTCCAACTATAGTTTTTAAACATTGCCACGTCATTTTTGTGTTGGTAGAAGTGAAATGGTCTTCTAACTTTTCTTTGTAAACATGCTTTAACATTTGTTGTTTTTTATTTGTCTCGATCTTTCAGTTTGAATGCCTTCTTTTTCTCATTTAATATTTCTTTTAACTCCTTGCTAACCTAGTGCTAGTGGGTGGTTGGCAGGTGCTCGAGTGTGGTTTGCTTCTTCTTTCCTATCAAACATCTGTCGTCCTTATCTCCCCTTCTTCTTTTTTAAGTTTGTAACTCTCTTGTAACACCTCTAATCTTCTGGCACTCCTATGACCTTATGCAGTTGCGAGCACCGTAAATCTTCTACTTAAAACAATAACCCAGGGCTCGTTATTTGGGTAGTAAATAACTTCTTTTTTTTAGATTAATGTAGATCTTCACAAAACCTGATATAACCAGTGATAGTCTCACATAATTCATCTTTACTATTACTTGAATCTTTAAAAACATTCCAATTCGTACTTTCAAAGCAATCTCTCTGGCTTTCCCTGTTTTCTTCACTCCAGATGGTGACAATTTAGGTTTGTACTTCGGTAATAAAAGAGACATGCAATGATCAGAGTTTCCTATAAGAGGTAGAGATATACAGTTGTAAGCATTAGAAACATTTACATAACATAGTTTTGATAACATGTTACATCGAATATCACCAAATCGGATGGGAATTTTCTTTTTCTTTTTTTTGAAGACGTGATACTGTCGTAAAAAGTAGTAGAGATATCAACTTTAAACAAATGGGGTTGTTCAAATTTTATCACTAGTCGAGATTTCCTGTCACCTTAGTTATGCCCGTCAGAATCTCAAAGTGACCATCTAACATCTAAATTTCTTACAAAATACCGTATATATTTTTCTGCTGTATTTGCACATGGTTATGAAAATGACACCAATAACCTACATATTCATGGCATTAAAACAGAAATTAAGTAGTTTTTAATTTTTGACTTCTGTGACATGTTTAGGGGTACCAGGTTCTGGCACTGGCTCTACTACGCAGTATTAGAAATGAGAAGAATTGCCCACATAAGGACATTTCTTAACACTGATGCCACCAAAAAAGTAGTGTTTGCCTTCATTTTGTCACGCATTGATTATTGCAATTCACTGTTCGCTGGCATACCTGAAGAAAAATTTGCAAAACTCAAACGCATTCGAAACAGTGCTGCCGGGCTAGTATTAAAGCATCATGTGACTTCCCTCCTTAAAGAGCTCCTTTGGCTTCCACTGAAAGAGAGAATCGAATATAAGTTAACCCTACTATGCTTCCAAGGTCAAACTAACCTGTCTCCCACATACATTCAGGAACTCATTTTACCATACACACCATCACGTGAACCAAGATCCAGTGGCTCTAGACTTAATTTCAACACCTCATGTGTCACTGAAGAAATATGGTGAGAGAGCTTTTCATTTTTCTGGGCTAACAGTTTGGAACACTCTCCCTCATGATTGATTTGAGGACCGAAATAAAACTTGATACTTTCAAAAGGTGACTGAAAACACATCTATTTAAGAAACATGAATTTTAATTAATGGACTGTAGCTTGCCTTTTTGTATGAGCATTTTTTATTGTCTGAAAGAATGTTGCTGTCAAAATGTGCACATGATGAATTTGTATGGTTTTAGTATGAATGCGGTTTTAATCTCCTATGTACGCCTTGGGCCCATGTTGTGGGAAAGGTGGGATACAAATGCTCTTATTATTATTATAATTATTATTATTATTACTATTATTATTATTATTACTATTATTATTATTATTATTATTATTATTATTACCAATCTGAGAATGGTTTCACCGTAGGATTCCTGCATCTTAGTATTTCTTTCTTTATAATATTTGAAGACTGATATTTTTAAAAAATGAAGTTGAACCCATGAATTATAGAATTTAATGTGTTTCTCTTGTTCATTTTCAGGTTAGCAGATGATGACACACATAAAGATCTGACCATCACCAATGGGACAGACAGTGTCAGGGCTCATCGCTGTATCTTACAGGCGAGGTAAGAATCTAAAGAAGGGAAATTCCCAGATAGACCTGTATATATGTGAGCAAAGAATTGAAAGATCATTGTTTTCTGTTGATATTTTTATTCTGTAATATGAAAGAAAAATTAGTTGAGTGCTCTGCTATTATCTGTTATATGGCTTGGATTACTTATCTTACATATCTGTGAAGTTATTTGAGAAAAAATGTTCCTTTCCTTGTTTTTCTCCTTGTTAAAAGTACACATTAAAAGTTAGTTGTTGGTTTTTGTAAAATTTGAGACACCAGATCTTTTCCCAGCACGTGGGTGGTTGGCGGGTGCTCTGGTGTGGTTTTCTTCTTCTTCTTTCCTATGAAACATTTATCGTCCTTATCGCTCCTTCTTCTTTTTTGGGTTTGTTACTCTCTTGTAACACCTCTACTAATCTTCTGACGCTCATACGACCTTATGCAGTTGCGAGCGCCGTAAAACCTCTACTACAACAAAACTTTTCCTAGCACCCTGAGTTTGTTATTCTTTTTTGAAAGGGGGGAACTACAAGTTGTTTATTTGGCTGTCAATGTCTTTCTTTTTCTTTTTCAAAAGGGGGGAACTACAAGTTGTTTATTTGGCTGTCAATGTCTTTCTTTTGCTGTAGGTGTCGGCACTTGTGGCAAGACAGCTGGCTTGTGCTAACAGAAAAGGATAATGATGATGACGACAGAAAGGAAGTGTGCTTGAAGATGCATGGACTGAGCAGAGCTCAACTAGAGAATTTTGTGAGGTAACATAAGTTTGGTTGGGGGTGTTTTTTTTTGGTGAGTTTGTGTGTGTTTTTGTGCTGGGGTGGGTGGAGGGGCTGAATGTTTGTGCCTGCATAGGCAGGTATGTGTTTTTGTGTGTGTGTATGTGTGTGCATAGGCAAGTGTGTGTGTGTGTGTAGTGTCATTGCTATTAACGATTTGTCTCTCCATTTTCTGTCCTATGAATATTGATGGTTGGGTATTTATCTGGGATTTATCTTCAGCCTTCAACATTTATCTCTTACAATTGATGCTAGCAAGATGAGATGCCATTGTACTGCAATGCAAACTGTTCATGTATATTCAGAGCTTCCTCTTGTGATTTTGATATTGTGGGTAACTTTGTTTAGGAGTGTACAACTGGCGTCTGTGGTATAGAGGTTAGGCGTGTTGCTGTCACTTGCTGAAGACCCAAGTTCAATTTTCGTGAGGGTGTGATTTTTATTGAGTATCTTGGTCTTTCTGCTGGAATATTGTATCCCTTTCAGCCTGTGTTGGTTTCCAACCTCCAAAATGGTTGACATTTTGTGAATGGGGGTTTGAAAAACACACTTACAATTTAAAAAGATTAAAAGGCATTGTATAGTATTCAAGGTCTTCAAGAATTTGGCAGTTGTACGAAATGTGTATGACTTATCTTCACCCATTAATTATATGAAGTAAATGTGATTTGTACTTGAATCCTTTTCAGACAAATGTATACTGTCAGTGACTCGGCTCTTTTCATGGACGAATTTCTACCTGCCATTTCTGGAGAATCGAGTGCCACAGGCTGTGCCGATGATGGCCTGTCGTTCAGAAACGGGCAAGCTGGTACTTGTGGAGAGTGGACGGGCGGGGAGTCGGGAGAACCTACCATGAATTGTGTGGATGGTGGTGGTGGTGGTCAGAGCAGACAGAAAAATTCTGATGAGATGTATTTAGAGGAATGCTGTGTAGTGGCGAGTGTGGACAATGCTGCTGCTGCTGTCACTGACGCTGTACCTGCTGATGTTGTTGATGCCGGTCCTGCTGCTGTCGCTGATGATATTCCCATTGTCGCTGATGCTGCACCCACTAGTGTGAACGAAGATGCTGTTGTAAATGAAAGTGATACAGCAGCAAGTACAAATCTGAAATATGGGAGTGAATCATCTCATGATTCTTCTCCGGTGGACGAGAAAGAAGATTCGGGGAACAACCCAAAGGATGACCAAAGCACATGTGCTGAAGGGAGTGCGAGAGGGGAAGATTGTTTAGGAAGACCTCATGCAAAGGTTAACAAATCAGATGCAGTCATACCTGAAGATCAGTTTGAACATGAAGACAAATCAGTCAATGCGAATGCTGGTACATGTAGTACTGAGAATGTGTTAGAACTGGTAGAAGACAAAGTTGTTTTATGGGATGACTGCACTGAGAATAAAGTGGATGTGGATGGAGATGGGATGTTTTGCGATGGTGGGACTCAAACTGCTGAGGCTTCCCCGCTCTCTGTGGAGAAGGCGTCTACAAGTCCTGTACTGGGCGGATCGTTAGACAGTGCCGTCAAATCTTCCTATTCTTTTTCCATTCCGTATGAGACGTGCAGCCCTCTGGGCCGTGATCTGCTTCAGATGCACCTCCAAGAGACGAACTGCGACTGCTGCCTCTCAGTGGACGGGGTTCAGTTCTTGGCCCATAAGGCCGTGCTGACGGGCCGGAGCGAATACTTTGCAGCCATGCTGGGTGGACGGTGGTCTGAGAGCAACATGGAGATGATCCAGCTGGAGGGCGTGGCGCCGCAGGCTCTCGAGCAAGTGTTGCTCTTCCTGTACGGTGGCGTGGTTGACCTCACGACCCCTTGTGACCTTATGGATCTTTTCCTTTTGGCCGACATGTACGGGGTTCTGGCTTTCAAGTCTGTCTTGGCGTTCTACGTGAAAAAGGATTTGTGCCATTTTTTCCACAAGCCGTGCCAGGGCTGTGTGAGCAGTGCCCCGGAGGCCGTCTCTCTCTGCCATAACTTCAACCTGGATGAGCTTCTGGCCCGCTGCCTTAGGTGGGTGTCCAAATACTTCACCCGGATCTGGCCCACCAAGACATTCGCTGCATTGCCTGAGCACTTACAGCAGCTCTGCGTGGAGAATATGGTCTCTCTGATGACCAAGCAAAATGTGCTGGACATTATTATGGACTGTGACAAACTGACCACGAGTCTGCCCAGAATCAGGTGGACTGAGAGCATTCTTTGTTTGCTTACCCAGCTGATGGACCTGGCTATTGAGTTCACATCCTCTAATTTCATCGATGTGATCGGAACTTACGAATTTCTTCAGTGGGCAAAAGTTGCTTCATGGAAAGCTGGTGCTCTTGAAGAGATTTTTAATTCTGTGATAGATTCTCTGGCTGTAGACACCGCTTGCCTTGTGTATCAGACGCTGGTAGCGTTGAAGTCGCAGCAGTTAGGCCTGGAGAGTCCGGATGCCGATGTGATTGGGTTACTTGACTCTATGCTGAAACGCTGTGAGAAATTTCTCCGAACACACATCCATCAGGCTACTCGCTGTAAGCAGTGGCCTCAGCTGATGAAGGAAACCCAGACGAAAATTCTTGAGAATTCCTCGTATGTTTACTTCGCTGATTTCCCCGATCCAAAACCAAAGCCGAAGCTGGTTCCAAAAGTTAGATCGAGACCCCCGGGTCCTTCCACTCTCAGGGGAGAGAACCGAAGACCAGAAGTAGAGGTGGGGAGACAGGGGCACAACAGAGGCCAGCAGAGACCCACATCATCAGGAACGGGTCGTGGTTCGGCTGCTGTCGGCAGATCCCAAAATGTCGGAGCTGCTGCGAACGGGAGTCAGAGAGAGAGAGGAGGAGCGGTGACGACTAGAAGAGGTGTAGGGCGGGCTGGGCAGAGAGGTAACGTGAGGCCCGCGCCGAGAAGGTGTACACCCCAAAAGGTTGATGACCAGAACCACGACCCTGGTTCCCCCGCGGCTGAAGGTCAAGGCATCTCCTGGTCGTTGAGTAGAAGTCCTTCAAAGGCACAGGCTGCTGGCGGGTCAGCTCGTATCGTAAAACGTTGTTCTGCGAGGTATATTTCCGAAAACGAAGATACTGACAACCATGTGAGTGAGGTAATGGGTACACCTGGTACCTCTAGTCAGGATGACCCCTCGTTGTCCTGTCCAAGTCTTTCCCTGGCCACAGATGAAAAACTGTCGGATCTGAACGTTGTTGACTCAGGTCTTGTTAGATCTGTCTCTCCACGGTGCCATGGTACCAACCAGGCATCTGAGGTGGAAGGGTCGTCTAGTTCTGTAGATCAGGAAATACCCATGTTGTTAAGTCCTAGTCCTTCAGACACACAAGCTGCCACTGAATTTATTTCTGATGCAAAGCCTGATTCAGGGGGAGCCATGTGTTTACAATCTTATGTCTCTGACCAGACTTTAGAGTCTACGCGGCCATCTAATGATGAAAATGGCGAGATACTTCAGTCGTTAAGTGGAGGTCCTTTACAAATGCATGCTGAGACGGAGTCGGCTGGTTCTATGAAGACCACTTCTCCAAGGGATGACGGCATCAGCCAAGCTTGTGAGGTCAGGGGGTCACCTGACTGCCTCAGGCGCATATCTTCTCGTTCACTAAGTACAAATCCTTCTCGGCTGCCACAAGCTGCAAGCCAGTATGACCACCAAGGCAGAGGCAGTGTAGAGAAATCCCCGAGACTTCTGCGTGCGGAACAGGCCAAGTTGTGGCGCTCACAACTTCCTGTACGGGACAGAAAGAGCTCTTCTCCTCGTCCGGGTAGGAAAGACAGCGAGTCTAGTTGCAAAGCGGATGCTATCACTAGTACAGACAGTCAGGAAAACATCACTCAGATCTCGAGGGATGGCTCCGTGTTTCCTGACTGTAATGCTAATAATGTGTCGGAAAAGAATACTGCGGCTCTTCAAGAAAGTATTGACGATCTGGAAAACAGTAACTTGCTTTATTCGAGCAGCTGTCCCAACAAAGGCTCAGGGCTAGACGGGTGGCTTGGAGCTCCAAGCTCCGCATCGGAAGTTTCACTGCAGAATGTTGGTGGCGAGAACTCAGAATTGGTCAGGGAAACTTCGGCTTTTGATTACCAGCGGGATGAATTGGCAGATGTAATTGCTGCGTCTGCCCCATCTGCTGTTGAGCGATCCTTTGCGTCCTCTGAGGGCATGGCTGCTCACTCAGGGTCTCATGTGAAGGTCGTGAAAATGAACAAACCTCTGACTGTAGGATTCACTGTTCCCAAAGACTAGCTAAAGAAGTGTTTTTTCTTCTATTCCTTTTCAATTTTACTGCTGTTCTCAAGGGTATGCTGATAATGTGAATGGAATTCAGTGTTTAGTTGGCTTATCGGTAATGGTGGCTGTGTAGTGTTGAAGGTCGAGGTCTTCCATGTCTTTGCATTTACTCTTCACGCATTCTCACCTTGTTCACTCGGACAGAGAATGTCAAAGAACTGCACCCTTTTCTTTATCGTGAGGGACCATCTTATGCTGAGCCGGCACATTTTATCTCACTATTTTTTATATTAACAGAGGATTAACATAATATGAAAGAAGCAAGGAGAACAAATGTTGCATTGTCTTGAAATAATGAACCAAAGTAAAAAAAATCCTTTTGGATTTAGGGGTAGGGGAGTGGGAGGGAGGGCTTCTCAATGTAGCAAGCTTGATTTTGAGCAAAAAAAATGGATGTAATACAAATTCCAGATTTTGGTCCTATTGAGCCATTGCTTTCCAATCCCAGTTTTTAAAAATGTGAGCATCTGCTTTTCAATTTGGGCTCAAAGCTGAAAGGATAAATGCAAGTCAAATGTGTGTTGGTGACACAGGGTTAGGGGGGGTTGGGGAGTGGAGGGGCCCTGGGGATGTGTCCTTGAAGACCATAGCGCTGCATTGTGGCTGCCACTCGTGATGAGTGGATTATTTATCTATGTCATGTTTGTGATATTGTGTATTATTCTTGCATTTATTAATTAATTTATTTGTGTATTTATGCCACTGTTAAACAAATTTCTCAAGGGGCTCAATGAAAGTGTGTTTTGTAATATTTTATTTTTCTCTTTTTACTTAGTAAATATATTCCAAAGACATACTGACGGCAAATCTGTTGTCAATTAGTTACGATTGTATTGGTGGTCGAAAGCAATAAACAATTGTCTAAGCCTCTAGGTCGAGGTCGTCGTGCTTAAGGCATGTGGGCAGCTTGTTTCATACAAAAAGACTGAATCGACCACCTTCTTCCTTCATATCATGACAAGAAAGCTTAATTATGTTATGTTGTTAATAACCAATGAGATTCAATACCTCAGATTATCTTCCCACATCAGGTTGAACGATATTGACATAAGCAAGCAATACTTTCCTTTTTTGGTTCCATTTTCTTGGGCCTTGCTCTGCCTTTTGATTGTGACGTAGATCCAGGGTTTCAGCGTCATCTCATCGTCAGTTTGTTTCACTTCAACATTACTACCCCATCCTGACAGCTTTCACTGATGAATTTTGTACTCAGTCTCTACACTGACGGTTACTGTCAGAAACGGTAGTTATAAGTCTGAACAAAAATGTCAAGTTGTTTGGGTTTTTTTCTCAAAAGATTGCTTTGAAACCTTCTAGCACTATGTCTTTATCTAGTGCATGTTTACATAGAAAGATGCAAAATATGGCCTTGGCACAAAAATGTACGAGTGGGTGGTTGGCAGGTGCTCTAGTGTGGTTTGCTCCTTCTTTCCTATCAAACTCTATCCTGATCTGTCCTCTTTCTTTTTTGTGTTTGTTACTCGCTTGTAACACCTTTAATCTTCGGCACTTATATGTCCTTATTGTGTTGCAAGTGCCGTAAAATTCTTACTAAAAAAAATGTACGTTTTCTTGCTCACTTGACATTTGCAGACTGGTTCCCTTGAAGGTAGTGGATGGACGCACACAGTTTGCGGCTGCTACTGTTATATCTCTCTAGTGCTTGCAGGGTGACTTCAGTGCTTTCTTGTCGTACCTCCTTTTTTTTAACAGTGAAAATATGACATCTTCTTAAGGTCACTCTTTGTTATGAACTGAACTGTTTTCACTGTTATTAGAAATGGAGATACGACAAGAAAGCACTAGGGTTACGAGATAGTGAATGCCTCAGCTTTAGTGTCTATTTTTAAGTAATGAATATGATTTACTGATTTCTCATCACAAAGACAGGGAAAAGGGGAGAAGATTTTTAGTATTATGCAGTTACAGAATTCAGTGAGAAAGAGAGATGGAGTTAAAGGAAAATGTTTGAGAAGCTTGCTTTTACTGGAGTACAGTAAAGAAACTAACAAATTTTGACACACCTTCCCCCCCCCCCCCTTTCCGAAACAAAGAAACCAAAAAAAAACACCAAACCCAACATGTTTTTTTCTTCTTTTCAGAAATTTGTGTAACTGTCATTCGCTAAAAGTACAATGCCCTCTGCCCGCTGTGAATAATACATTTCTGTAGAAAGTGTTGTACATGAAGTTTTATGTGTGTATGTAGCCTACCTTTTTCTATTTCTTCCTTTTTCTCCTCCTCTGTACAGTGGAGTCCACTTATAATGATTCCTGAAATAACGAGAAGTCTGTTGTAAAGACACAATTCTAAAACAGAGTGTTATTTTCTCTTCTTTAGCTTTGTAAATAAAATAATGCAACAGCGCAATCAGACAATCACACGAGTCCGTTATAGCGGAATACTGCTGATGCTGTCCACAGTGCATAGGCAAATTACATGTAAAACCTCGCCAGTTGAGAAACTTTTCGGTGATCTAGTGAAACAAAGAATTGGGGAGCCCACATTCACATGTGCCAACAATGAAGGCCGGAGCGAATGAGTGGGGAGGGTGTAGCATGCGCAGACAAGCAGAACGCATCGCGAGATAGGCCAGCCTATCTCTTTCTTCACTTTCTGTGTTGTTTGTAGCTGTGTATCCATCATACTTTTTCCCTGCACTAAATGACCATTATTGTGTCGATTTGCTTCTTTTTACTTAAACAAACGAACAAACAAGTGCATGTTCCAACTTTTTCCACAATGTGTATACCCAGCTGGGGTCAGCTTGACCAGAGTGTTTTGATCTCACAGAGTCCAGTTCCAAGTCCATACATCTATACTGCACGGGTAGTTGGCGGGTGCTCTGGTGTGGTTTGCTCAATCTTTCCTACCAAACATGTATCATCCACATCTTTCCTTCTTTTTTGTGTTTGTTACTCTTAATTGTAACACCTCTAAACTTGGGCACTTACATGACCTTACTGTGTTGCCAGTGTCTTAAATCATCATCAAATGCCTTTCACCCCTGGCAGGATATAGGCCACATGCATGCTCCTTCCATTTATCTCTGTCCAGGGCTATCCTTCCTTCCTAGCTCGTTCCAAGAGAGCTTTATCTCTCTCATGTCTCTTTCCACACATTTCCTCCATGTTTACTGTGGCCTACCTCTGCCTCGTGTTCTCTGTGGGTTTCACTGTAGGGACTGTCTTGTGATGTTGCCGCTGGGTTTTCTGAAGATCGCCACTTTCTTAGTCTTATTTCTACTTCTATATCTTTTTGCCCTGTCCTTAATTAAGATACTCCTAATACATCTCTTTATGAAAGTCTGGACTTTATTCAGCACTGTCTTTGTTATCTAAGTGTCATAAAACTTTTACTAAAACAAAGAAGGTCAGCATGACCATGGTTCTGATCTCATAGATGACAGTTCTAAGTCCATATTTATATATAGTATCACGTTGTACTACGCTTCATGAGGTTTGGTGGGTTTTTTTGTTTTGTTTTGGGGGGGGGGGGTTAGCTGCTTGTTAGAATGCTCATTTTATTTTTCATTTGCTCCAATGTTAAATTGCTAAAAAAAAAGGTATTTTAATTATTTATTTATTTTACTATTTGCTGGTCAATTTTTCTTTGTCGACATTTTTGTCACAAACTCAGATATAATTGATGTATGTTTTCCACAAGTTGACATTTTTGTGTCATGGTCAATGTGGCTGTGATTTGTCAGTGTCATTTTGTGAATTGTGAACACAAGTTTATATTTCTTTTTTACATGATCATGATGTATCTAGCTTACACGTTTGGCCTTTTTAACCTTGGCTTTATTCAAAGGGATCATAATACCTTGTGGTTGTGGCCTTTTGTTTTACATTAGAAACTCGGTTGAATTTGATTTGCTTTTTCTTTTTTCCAATGAAGGTGTTTTTGCGCCTCCATGGACACAATTTAGGTTATTGAGGAGGAGGGCTCGTTGCTTTTTATGCCGAAAAGTACTGTTTGGGTGCGTTCGGACTCAGAGTGCTAGATGGTTTATTGGTGACAGTCTTCTCAGAAGTTAGAAGCTTGGTAACTTTTTCTGATAAGACTAAGACCGAACATTTAGCTATTGTCTGTAACTTAATATATACGAGGGATGTCCAGAAAGTAAGTACCGTTTAAAATATTGTAAAAGAAATAATTTTCCCAATCAAAACGATTTATTTTTGAATACCTCTTATATATGACTACTTCTCCACGTAGTCACCCAAACTGCTGAGACATTTGTCGTAGCATGGGACAAGCTTCTGAATGCCCCCATCGAAGAAAGCTGCTGCCTGCGATGTCAGCCAATGTCCAGTCTCTGCTGTGAGATCAGCGTCTGAGTTGAAGTCCTGCCCAGCCAAAAACATTTTCAAATGCAGGAACAGATGAAAGTTACTTGGAGCCAGGTCTGGGCTGTTCGATGGGTGCTTCAACTGTTCCCATCCGAAGGAGGCGATCAGGTTTTGGGTCTGTGCAGACTTGTAGGAGAGTTGCATTGTCGTGAAGCAGAACAACGCCGTCGCTAAGTATTCTGCATCTTTGTTTTTAATCGCTGTATGCAGTTTTTTTAATGTGTTTCAGTACACATCGGAGTTAATTATCATCCCATTTCCCAGAAATTCTACTAAAAGAACTCCTTTCCTGTCTCAAAGCACTGTACACATGACTTTTTTTCCTGGCGCGGCCTGCTTGAACTTTTTTGGCTGCATCGACTGCTGCTTTGACTTGCGCAACCAGGTTTCATAACCCGTCACAGTATGAGTAAGAAATTCATCTCCTTGGTCCTTGTAACATGTCAGGAATGTTAATGCGCTGGGAGCCCGTTGATCCTTTTGCTCTTGTGTCAGCTGCTTGGGTACCCAGCTTGAGCACACCTTTCGATAACTCAAACGGTCAGTTACGATTTCATGCAGAAGCGACTTTGAAATCTCAGGAAAGTTTGAAGAGAATGAGGAAAGGGTAAAACGACTGTCTTCCTTTTCCTTAATGTCTACTTTGTTGATCAATTTCACCATCAGCATAATTTTTCAATCTTGAAAGACATGTTAAAGCTTCAAATGGGTGTAGGATGTTTGATACAAAATGTGGCTATGTAAACTGGCAGGGAAAAAACTGGGTGAGATGTTTTACAAGGGTTGTAGATTGTTGTTTACAGCGGCAAGATGGAGGCTGAGGGCTCTTTCCGGTTCAGTATTGAACACATCAACTCACTGTGGTGCAAATTCGGGAATATATCCTAACCCAGCTGAGAAACTTTTCGGTGATCTTAGTGAAACAAAGAATTGGGGAGCCCACGTGTGCCAACAATGAAGGCCGGAGCGAATGAGTGGGGAGGGTGTGGCATGCGCAGACAAGCAGAACGCATCGCGGGATAGGCCAGCCTATCTCCTTCTTCACTTTCTCTGTATTGTTTGTAGCTGTATATCCATCGTACTTTTTCCCTGCAGTAAATGACCATTATTGTGAAAACGGTTTTTGCTTTCTGGACGTCCCTCGTACATTGTGGCGTTGGTGGCCTAGTGGTTAGGCTCTCGGACTCGCAACCGTAAGGTCGTGGGTTCGAATCCCGTCAGGGACCCGACGTTGTGTCCTTGGGAAAGGCACTTTACACGAATTTTCCTCACTTCACCCAGGTGGGAATGGGTACCCGGCTATAGACAGCGAAAGATCTTGTCAGTTTGTTAGTGTTTGAGCGCTTAATCAGCTGCTTGCACTGTATGCTTCCCGGGAAGCTGAGAATGTTTCGGAATGTTCTATGGTCTGCTGGGGTAATAATATAGTGTAAAGCGCATAGAGCCTGCTGTTGAGCGGGGAATATGCGCTATACAAATGCTATTTATTATTATTATTATTTATTTTATATAAATACATGTTTACAGTCCAAACTGTCTGACACGGCCACCCATTATTTAAGAGGATAGTCATAATATGTTTTTAAAGTAAGAGGGGAGGTTGGAAGTGGTTGTTTGTACAGGTGATTGTCTTGGACAGGTGATTGTCTTGGACAGGTGGCTGCTAGAACAGGTACGACTGATTTTTCGTATTATGTGAGCTAAACTTTTTTCAGATATTTTTTTCCCTTTATGGTTAAGTGAAATCTGTGATATTTTCTTGTGCATAGTTCTTTGACTTTGATTCTTCATTTATTAGAAGAAATAAAGGAATTGTGTAAACGCTAGTGCACAAAAATTCAATGTAACGTTTTTGTCATTCTTTCTCTTTATTGATGGCATCGATGGTGCAGTGCACAATAGGCCGTGAGTGGTTGTAGTTGAAACACCTCTAATCTTTGGCACTTATATGACCTTATTGTGGTGCAAGTGCCATAAAACGCTTATCACTAAAACTAAAATAAACACTATGCCATCTCTTAGGGAAGCTTATTTGACAAAAGAGGAGTGCCTTTGAAAATGGCACAGGCTGCCTGTCTGACAAGGGATGATTATACGTTCTATGTAGATAAAATGGTCATGTACCTTAGTCAAGTCATTTACACAGTGAGATAAAGACCTAACTGCAAGTTATTTACCACCCTGGGCTTTAGCAAGGGTACGAGAAGATGAAAAGCTGAGTCTAGTAGCTGTCCTTTGTCCATGCTGAACTGGGTGTGATGAAATAATAATATGCTGGAGGGACAAGGAAACATTTTTAAGTACACCACAAATAACACTCCGTTTTCCCTGAAATAAACAAATGGATTTGTCCACATGGCATGGTTGGGTTTTTTAATTTTCTACAAAGAGCTGTTGCTTGTTGCACTTGAACTTTTCTGCTGTCAGCCCAGCAGGCTTTGAGAGAACATGCCAGTTAGTGTGGCCTTTTCTGGGCTCCTTCTGTCTCTATCTTTATTTACTATAATATCTGGATACTTATAAAATCGTGTTAACTCCAGGCTCTCACAGAACATGTGTGTGTGTGCCTGAACAAAGGTCTCAATTGTCGGAAAATTTGGATATTAAAATAAGGGTGTATTCTTGTAGCTAATTTAATGCTGTACACGTTGGGTTTTTTTTTTTCAGATATCTGGAGTAATTTTAAAGATACGCCACATTTTGTAACACGGGGTGTAAGAACAAAGTTTGGAGAAAAACGGCTTTAACTTAAGTATGTTGACCCAATTCAACTTAATGTGAAGTACATTGTACCACATGTTGCAAAAATAATTGTAAAAAAAATTGTTTTGACTTTGAATTCTAAAATCCTTTCATATGTTATTTACACTTTGCAGTCACACAGCTAGCAGTACAAAATATCTCATCTGGTCACTCAGCCAGGAGAGTGACTGCAACCGACTTCTTCGGGCCTGGCGCAGAACTGCTCCAGGTGACCAAAACGCATAATTTTCACCGATGCATTATTGCGGCAAGTGACCACAAAGTTTTTTCTGATGGTTTTGACCAAGTATGACCCTTTTTTTTAGCCTTTTCACCCTGGTGCTCAAAAATAGGCTGACAACTGAGACCTTCCTCCAGGCACACACGCAAATTAACCCCTCAGACCGGGGTGAACCCTACCATTTGAATTTCTCTCGTAAGAAAAGCACACTTAAATTAAGAGTGGATGTCCATTGATCAAATAAACCCTATCTTCATAATTAAATTGGACTGGTATGTAAATGTAATGGCATAGGTTTAAAACCCATATCAACACTATTATGTTATTTAGAAGGCAGGACCTCTGAGTTTAACGTCCATCTCCAAAAGGGTCAATAGGAAATTCACATAAAGTGTCTTTCCCAAGGACACGTCGGACTGATCAATCTGAAAGCCCCGAACCCGCAATCTCACGATTACAGGTCCGGTAGCCTAACCACAAGACTACCAACGCTACAAATTAGATTGAATCAGATCAATTAAAGGCAGAAACAAAAGAGAACAAGAAAAGTAGGACCCACCAATGGTGCATTCCAACCATCTGCATCAATACTTAATTTTCAACAGATACAAACAAACTCTGCGATGACAATATGCTTTTATTACGTTTACTCTTGCTACTTGAGAAAGGACAAAATAAACACTGAATTGCAAGAAGAAAGTAACATTGCTCAAACATGATATTAATAAATATATGTGACTGTTTTGTGGCAAAAAATAAAGTTCTACTAAATGCTTTTAAAAACAAGAGATCATTGTGTATATTGTGCAAAGTTGTTCTAATGTTTAAGTAAGTGAAGAGCAGTTGTTTTTTTAAATATCAGAATTGGTGGATGGAGAGATTATGTAAAAATAAAACAAGAAAAAGATTGTTGATGGGTTGTAAGGTTACAGTCTACACAGACTGTTCTCCGTCTGTCCTTTGTGGTACCTACGCACAAATCAGAACATCAATATAATATATATATATAGCAAATTCTACCGAGTCTCAAACTGCTCTTCCCTTACAAACTGTCAATACTAGAAGGCTTTAAAAATATTGTCATCAAAAAAACAAACAAAACTTCAAGCTACGCATGGAAGAAAAACTTCTAACAAAAATGTTTGGGGAAAAAGGTAACTTTACAAAATGTGGAAGTCTCCAAAATGTTTCCCTGTAAAAAGTAATTAAACTACAGAGAAGGAAGGATCAACAGTTTCACTTCCTGAAGTAAAAGTCATCAGTGACTCTCGTTTCTTACAGGATGTTGGGGAAAACAATTTTTAGTTGATTTAGACAAATTTACATCATAAAAACAAATCAGAACAATGTATTTATAAAAACTGAAGATCAACCAAATTACTGACATCAAATGTGTGTCAGTGTCAGTCACAGACAGGTATTTGTTTGACCTTGTATGTTGAACAAAGAAGCAGATCTTTAACGGTAGTTGCGTAGTTACCAGTGGCGATGGGTAGGCTGAAGGGTTCTCAAAAAGCCATAGCTCACCATGACTACAGAGAAATCAGTACTGTTTAGGTCTTATTGCTTGCTATTTGGTGGTAAAGAAGTGGAAGCAACCGAAGCCCCACCCACATTTTGGTCCACCCACCGCCACTGATAAAAGAGATCTGTAGCAGCTACAGACGTGAGGTCACTGACCTTATTTCTCATCTCGCGTCGCTGACAGCCGTGTGTCTTTGCTACACAACTAACCAGCTCACGTGGAGGAGGAAATTATTAACACATAGTCCCTTACTGGCCACCCCAAAACTTTAAAGCAAAACTGCAAAAAGTAAAACTAAGTTTATGGGTTCAACGCGCTTAAACAAACTTCTAGAGGCAAGATTGTCTCAGATGCCAAAATTGACCCAATTTAGGAAATAAAACAAAAAACTGATTAAATTACATACTACATTGAAAGATACACATTTTAACAATTCAGCTATCATCAAAAAAACAGAGAAGAAGAATACAGTATTAACTCTTTATCTCCGGCAAGCCGCTCCATGACAACTTCGACATTATTACTTTTCGGCAATTGCCGGAAACAGGTCTCTTTTACCCTGAGTTCATTCATTGGAAAGATATGAAAATAGGTTCCTGTTTAAATTTTATTTTAATGATGGTTTTGTCATTTTTAGATTTAATTTTTTAAAAGGGACCCAGAGTAGTGGGTTTACCCCCCTCAGAGATAAAGAGTTAAAAAGAGCAGTAACATTACAGATTACAAAAGGCCAAAACTTTCAAGTAGAATTTTCTAAAAACTATTGTCGTACCAGTTTCACTTAAGACCGCACTGTTTCAGTGTTGTTACTTGTATTTGTAAGGCGCTCCCAGCCTGCAACAATAAAACTAGAGTCTAGGCCCAAAAAGCTGAATAAAATGAGCACTTCTTTAATAACGTCAGTATCTATGACATTTTCGTACACTGATACATCATGCATAAAATTTGACTTTGACTTTTGTACATGCATAAATGCTGAATAGATTTAACCAAAGTATACACTTATTGTTCCAGAATGAAAATTTAAAAAAAAACCAACATATATCTTGAATTTCAAGTGGTCCAGTATATTACAAGCAGTGTCTCTCAAGCATATAATTGTGGTAATAAAAGTGTACTGTACAAAAAACAAACGAAACTAAATTATTTCACTGGTTTATAAAAGTACAGATAAACTAATTTATTACTTTTGCATTTACACATAAGTTAAGAAAGGTATTCTTATACAATATGCCCAGCCGACTCAGAACTTTCATCAAGTTTATCTGTAAGCACAATCCTTATCTTCAAAAGGGCCAAAGGTTACTGTTCTCTTTAAATACATGTAGCCTACGTCAGGGACACTATTCTTTGCATAAAAAGTAGCCTACAGCAGTTTCTGTCATGGAAATACCACAATAGGTTGAGAAGTTGAGAATTCTCCAAAGAAAGTTACTGATATAAAAGTTAGTGCAGAACTAGTGTGAATATATGTATGTACATAATTTGTGATTGTGATTCGCTGTGAAGAGTAGTCCTGATCTCCAAGAACCTCAAACAAGTCGTAAAAACATAATTCTTCCTCCAGGGTTTGGTTCATATTTTGTTCATTGGAACATCACAGGTTCACAAAGGTAACCCTTTGAACAAATGGCTATATAAAGTCTCATAAATTAAATGTAACAATAAATGATCATAAAATTCTTACCGAAAAAAAAGAAAACAGAACAGTACAAGAAAAACACAATTTTATTTTAAATGTAGGTGCTTTTACACCCACATTGACACGGTTTAGATCATTTAGGGGGCAGGCTTCAACATTGCCTGTCAAAGCCAACCTGGGCTAAGAGAGATAAAAAATTTCAGCAGAAAGACTGAGACACTTGGACAAAATTTCTCCCCGCTTGGGAACTGAACACGAGTCGCTTGTGTGCGATGGCGAAGCACCTTACCATTACACTGTGGACACAGGTAACAGGAAAGGGACACCAATAGTCAAAAATTGAATTTAACTCTTTATCTCCGGCAAGCCGCTCCCAACAGCTCGTTGTCGGAACACCTGTGCCGGTGCGCCGCTGACAGCGGCTCGGGCACATTCCTGTACGACGACTCGACATCAAATTATGGTTCGGCAATTGCCGAAAACAAGCCTCTTTTAACGGGAGTTCATTCATTAGATGAAAAACTATCAAAATAGGCCGACTTGTTTTAAATTAATGACCTATTTAGTGACGTTTTTGTCATTAATTTTAGAATTAGTACCAAAACAGGGCCCCGGAGTAGTGGGTTCACCCCCCACGGAGATAAAGAGTTAAAGAAGTTTTGTTAATATTCGTTTGTTTGTCTATTTGTTTGAGGAAAGAGATGATCATCTACTGAATAAAAGCTTTGTAGTACAAGGGGGGAAAGCAAGATAGACACTCAGAAACAACAGGTGGAAAGAAAATAAGTAGGACCTACTAGTGGCACCCTCCACCCACCTACTCAGCAATGAAGAAGAGAGGTGCTAAAACATTATGAAACAAAATCACAAAATGCAGGGAAGGAAGACTGTCATTGAACGGAAAACCAAATCAACATGGCAGTTATATTCATAGTTCTGAGAGTTGCGATTTTATCTCAGAGAGAACCAGGTTAAACGTGTCACAACGCGGTGGTCAGGCGCTCATCATTTTTTGAGCATTTGGAGTAATTAATATCGTCTTAAAGCTTGTTCATTTATCTTGCTTTTTACAAAATAAAATTCCCATCTATCTTGAGCTGAAGTGAAGATATTATTTGTGATTGAAAGAGATAAGTTCACTTTTTTTCAGCCGTAAAAATAGCGAGAAGATGGCCGCCAAAATTTGGTAACTTTATCAGCTAAAGAGTCCTTGAAAATTGAAAATTACATATTTTGAGCTTTTAATCAACGTTTTTCAATATAATTCACACGAAAATGTGCTTTTACTTTTATTAGGACATAAAAGGGTTGAACAAAAAAACCCAAAAATTTGATTAAAATTTCGAAACTGGCAGGAAAATGCCTGTTTCTCCAATTTTGTTATTTTGACCAGCACCTGATTTCACCACGATGCCTCACAAATGTAACCAAAGTTCTACGATACAAATATTTTTTTAATGAACAGGAAAGACTGGACATAAATGGACAGGAAAAAAGGGGAGCAAAAGAATAAAACCGTCTTTGTACATGCATCCTTACGGTAAAGTGAAGACATACTAAATCAACAAAAAGCAGCAACTAAAAGTTATCACGACAGAGAGTAAAAAAAAGTAACAATAAAGAAACGGAAACCACATTTCTGTTTATCCAAATTGTGAGCTTATATTCACTACCCAAAATCTAAGTATGATGATCATCTATAAGATCAAAAGTGCTCTAAGAAGTAATCGAAAAGAAAAAAGGAAAGAACAGAAGAAGACTCATCATAGATCTTCATAAATCAAAATATTATTATCTGTTCTTCAAAATGACTGCACTCGTTGCTTGCCCAAAATCAACATTCAATACACCCCCCCCCCCCCACACTGCCCCCCATCCCCTGCCCCACCCCCCACCACCCCGCCCCGAAAACAAAATATAAAAAATTTAACCATAAAATTATGATTACTTGTTCATCAAAATGAAAACAATGTCACAGGACCAAATTAATGTGAGAAGAAAATAAATATTTAAAAATAAGACAAGCTTTGTTAAGCGAGACTCACTGGCCGTCATCGATCTAACGTAGTTGTTTTTACACCCACATTAACACAATTTAGCCTCCACTGATCTGAGCTTGCAGAGCCACCAGTGACTCGATCTTGACCTTGAGGTTGTCCTTCAAAGCCTTCAGTCTGTCAATCTCGGCACGCTGGACACTCCTGGCCGTCCGTAGGTCGTCGATAGTGAGCCGAAGGTTGTCGATGGATGTGCTCGACTGCGCTGAGCGAACTTCCTGTATCAGCTGCTGAACCGTCGCCGAATCAACCCCCGTCATTGATCTCAGGCGACTCAAAAGTTGACCCGCCTTCTGAGATGTGACCGCAGTCTTACTCAAGGCCAGTGAGATTGCGTCCGACGTGGCCAACTGCTGATCGGAAAACCCGTTGAGGGAAGCTTGGATCTGCTGTCTCTGCTCGGCTGCGGGAGCAACTATGTTGTCTTGCGTGTTGTCCAAGATGGTGTAGCGTTCCTGGCTGCGGTCCGGCAAGTCCTTCAGCCGCGTTTGCAGCTGCTCCGACTGGACCAAAACTCCGAGAAGTTGCTGCAGAAAGTAGATGAGATGAGATGAGATGAGATGGAATAAAATGATACTTTATGGTGCCAGTGGAAAATTTTCTTGGCTGTACGGGAATGATAAAAACATATATATGAAGGTTCACATAGAATATATAAGCAAAGGAAAAGAAAGATATCATTCTTCAAGACTGTTTTCTTTTCTTTTTTTTTACCCACTGTCCCCCTTTTGGCTGCTTTGAAAAAGGTGAAATGGTATTGGTTTATCACCACCCCTGCAATCAGTATTATGTTATTTAAGAGGTCGGGGGGACATCCGAGTTTGAGTCAAACATCCATCTCCGAAAAGACGGAGTCAAGTGGGAAATTCATGAAAAGTGCCTTTCACAAGGACACGTAGACCGAGCTGAGGCTTGAACCCACAAACCCTCTCAAGCTTATGAGTCCGGTCGGTAGCCTAACCACTAGGCTACTAATGCCACCTTTGGGTGCTTTGTTAGTGATCTTTTTCTTATCAGACGATCATTGACTATGAGAATGTAAGCAAGTACTAGTTGCCGACTACGAATATTTCAGCACTAAGATGGAACAATTAGAGACTATATATATATATATATATATATATATATGAATAAATGATAAGATCTTTTTGCAGGTATTTGATTTTAATTTTTTTTTTGTTAGCTTTTGTTGCTTACTCTAGCTCCCCCAGGCTGTCTTTCCCCCACTCTCCTTGCAGAAAAAGATCAGATTTTGAGGCTATAATATAATTTGTGTATCAACAGCCCTTTCAGTTTAATAAAATACAGATCCTTCTTCAGGACTGAAATTTAATATCAGTTGAAGAATTGAAAATGCATTGAGAGAAACTAATTAGGGAAAGAAGATAAAACCCAGTGCACTGTAGGCCTATCATGTAATTTTAAAAAAGTTTTAGTAAGAATTTTACACCACTGGCAACACAAATAGGCTGCATATGGGCCAAAGAATAGAGGTGATACCTGAGAGTTTACCATACCAAGAAAAGGAGGAGAGATAAAGGTGATATAGTCTAATATATAGATGATATCATTGATGTTGCAAATATTCTACTCAAGTCTGTCTGGATACTTTTTACACCAGAGAGTGAGCCAAAAATCAAGTTCTTGTTGCAGTGTTTTTTTCAGAAATCATGAAAAACAAGAAAATTGTAAGCCTGCATTTAGGAATGTTGAAAGGTGCAACTCTTTATAGAGCTTTGGGAGAGTGTAAAAATTTTAAAATTATCAAACTTTGGACTTAAGTGGATTGTTTCGAACAGCGACGATAAACTATGTTAAACACTTTGCCGTCACATCTCGCCGATTGGCAAGAATGCTGAACTTCCACTCCCGTCACAAAACGCCAATCGGCGATGTTTACCACCCAGTTTCTTTGGATTTTCCCCAAAATGCTCATGATGACAATGGCTTTTGCTGTGGTCCTTGTAATGGCAAAGTGTTAATCAAAGAAGGAGCAAGCCATGCCAAAACACTTGCCAACAACCTACGAGTGCCCTTGGGACTGTCTGCTGGCATTTCTCCTACTGAACTCGTTGGGTAAAATCTTTAGAAAGAAAAAAGCAGTTTGCGATAAGGGTTTCATTCAACAAATAGAGCACAGTTGGATGAGAGTAACATTGAAAAGAAAACCAGACACCAGGTGTGTCTGCTTAACCCCTTCAATGCCGCAGGTAAATAGGCCCCTGTGCTGGGGAAGATCCTGTGAACCAAGGCTGCTTAGGGGTGACCCCACTCTACCTCCCATAACTTTTTAATATAAATATTTCCTAGTGAATTTCTGCATGTGTACATTCTACATTGAACCGCATTTCTATTGATATGGTTTTGGGGGGATTTAATAGAGAGATACATGGAGAAAAGTTGGAGTTACTAACACAATACCAAAAACACCACCACAAAACAACATAAACAACACACTTTCAAGCAATGATAAACTGAGATTTTTAAAAAAGGGGGAATACATGTTGTATGAGTGTTATTTGCAGGTAAAGAAAAAGTAACAAGAGGCTTTTTCTACCTTTTTATACAATGCTCATACAGTATGCCCATCTGTGTTTACTGCCGGTAAATCATTTTTGTGCGGTAGATGTGTATACCTAGATCTAGATCTAATCTTCTCTTCGAGCTAAAATCTGAATCTGACGCTTTCAAATGGGGGGGGGGAATGGAGGCAAACATAAAGGGAAGGTACTTCAAAAATAATTACAAGATTATAGCCGTAACTTCCCTTATAATTGGTATCAAAACAACCTCTGTCACAGTCCCGTAAATTCTACGGGTCATAGGCACAGCGCTACACAGTTCAGGCCCATAAATTCTATGGGGGCGGCAGCGAAGAGGTTAAATCAGACATGGCTAATCCAAAAACAGGGGCTTTTGGTTTCAGCAGACTTCACTGTAGGATAATTCGACTGATCTCGTCTGCAATCCTTCGCCCCCTCAACTAACATGGGGGAGGGGGGGAGGGGGAGGAAGCCGTTGTTTTAGAGCAGACTCGCTATAACCCACATCTACACTCTGCCTCACCTGCTGTTTCTCCTTGGACACTTGAACAGCTTGCTGCGCAGCGTCTTTAGCTGCCGAGGCCAGCTGTCGCAGCAGAGCGATGGTGTTGGACAGCTCTCGGGACTCATTGATCTGTCGTTTGCTCGTGTCGTGCACCGATGACACACGCTCCAGAGAGGCATTGGCTTGTGTCTGTGCCTCTGAGCAAGAGAATAAATAGTTTTTACAGTAAGAATCTTTGAGAGGCAGCGTGGTGAAATCAGGCGCTTGTCAAAATAATGAAAGTAAAGAAACTTGCAGTTTTCTGCTGGTTCCGCCTTTTATCGAAATTTTGTCTTCTAGCTCACTTTTTATGTTCATTTAAGAACCCATTTCAGTGTGAATTTGACCGAAAAATGTTGATTAACGGAACAAAAAATGATAATTGTCAGTTTCCATGGGCTCCTGGGCTATCATGTAAATAACCAGATTTTGATGGCTATTTTCTCGCTAGTTTTACCTCTGAAACCAGGTGACTCTCACCTCTTTCAATAGCAAATATCTCGACTTGTATTCAAGATAAATGGATATTTCTTTCATCAAAAGCAAGGCAAATGGACAAGCTTTAAGGCGATACCAAAAACTCTACATGCCCAAAAATTGATGAGAGCCTGATTACACCGCGTCATGACACCTTTACTCTTTAAGGAAAGGCTTTCTGGTCATTTGACGTTTGTTTTGGAGTACCAGTGCAGTAAAACAAAAGCAAGTAGGCCTATAACTTGGTTATTCATACAGCTTTTTCAACGTTATTTTAATCTGAAACATACAAGTAGGCAACACTGTGCATACTACGAAATATGAAAACTTTTTACCTGTTTTTAACAAGTGTGGAAGGGATATTTTTTATGATAGGAATTTTTAACACTTTGAATTTTGCCAGAGTGGCAGTCCAGCGACCTACTCCAGGATTTTCTACCAGTTCACATACATAAAACATCTTAAACAGATTTCAGTTGTATCTCAAACTCAGGGTCACTCTGCTCACCTCTCTCACCTCAACAACATAAAGCCTGCTGCGACTATCAAGGCACCCCGGAAATAGCAGTTCACAAGAGAGTGACAAATATATGCAAAAGAAGTAGAGGAAAAATGACAATAGTAAGGAAGAGGAAAGAAAAAGCAGCAGTTCCCCTCATGTTGTTCCGGCACAGTATGAGCATGACATTGATAAATCAGCTCATTTACAATTCTACTGTGCATGAGAATATAATGTTAATTATCCCCCGTTGGGGAATGGCCTAAAGACACTTCAGTCAGCTGTAGCACTGCCCCGGTGAGGACCCCTCCACACTTACCCAGGGACAGAGCCGCAAAATTGTTCAAGGTGTTGAGTGTGTTCTGCGCATCAGCAAACAATTTGTCTGCCTCCACTTGGAAGCGCAGTGTCTTCTGCTCTGCGGCACTCGATCTTCTCGACCAATCACCAGCTGCCAAAGCCACGTCCATAGTCTGATTAGTTTTCTCCTCCATAACTGCGACAGTTTCCAATGCTTTTAGGTTTGTCGGTGAGAACAGTGAAGACCCTGCGTTTACCTGAACATAATAATAATAACGATAATATTTAATAATAAAAATAAAAATAATTTTTAAAAATAATAGTGTTAATTTTTTTAAATTGTTAAAAAAATAAAAATTTTAAAAATTAAAAAAAAACAAGAAATACTTTTAAAAAATAAATAATAATAATATTAACACTATTTTTAAAAAATATAATAGATCACATTTTCATGAATATAGCGCTCTATCCCATAAATATGAGTATAAGCTCTGAGCGTTTTACATTAATTGCATGATTATTGAGTGTAACACTTCATTCAGACAAGATAAAACATTTCACAGTAACAAGAAAACCAGTTTAACATCATAAAGAAGAATTCTCTGAATCATACATTAATCATATCATGTAAGGACAGCAGTTAAAACAAATCAGTACCTACTAACACAATACAAATAAGAAACAAATATGCCTTGAGCAATGGAAAGCGTACCTGGGCTCTGTAGGAGTCAGAGAGACCCCGTGCAGCGTTTGCCCTGTTCAGAAAAGAATTCTCGTCCACAACAAAGCTCGTTAACTCTGCCAATTGAGCCTGCAGACGGACTACAGTGGCCTTCAGCGTTTGGTCCGATGTTGCTAGGCTACGTGCCCCCAACAGTGTCTTGGCTGCCTTGGTAACCACGTTGATGACTGTGCTTTCCAGGGTCAGAAGAGTAGATGTGGTGTTCTGGTAAACCCTATTCAAGGACTGGGCTTTCTGTAATAATAATGATAATAAAAATAATAATGATAATAATAATAACAATAATAATGATAACAATAATAATGATGATGATGATGATGATAACAATAATCTTATTTGTTATAATAAAAATAATAATAATAAAATGTAAGGCATCAGGGTGAAATCAGGCCCTCGTCAAAATAGTAAAATTGAATAAAAAGTCATGTTCCACAATTTTGGCAATTTATATCGAAATTTTGTTTTTTTGGCTCAACATCTTTTATATTCATATATATTAAAGCACATTTCCAAGTGAATTCAACCGAAAAACTTGTTTAAAGGTACAAAATCAAAAATTTTCAATTTTCATGGACTCTTTTAATTAAGCTATTGAGTTACCAAACTTTGGCGGCCATTTTCTCATTAATTTAACCACTGAAACCAGATTACCCCACCATCTTCAATCTCGACTCCTATTCGAAATAAAAGGATATTTTTTTCATCAAAAACAAGGCAAATGAACAGCCTTTAAGATAATACCAGTATCTCATTATGCCCAAAAACTGACGAGCACCTTATTCCACTGCATCGTGACACAAATAGTAATAGTAATAATAGCATTAGCATAGAACAAATTTCCACTCAACAGCAAGCTCTATGCGCTAAACAATCTATAGCCTATTATTACCCATGCAGATCTGACAGCATTCTGCAACAATCTCAACCTCTCAACCTCCCAGCAAGCACATAGTGCAATTTACCCTTTTACAAGAGCTAAAACACTAACATGGCGCTCATATGACTTTATGCAGCTGCGAGTGCCGTAAAACCTTACTAAAATATAAAACACTAATATACTGACAAGATCTTTCACCATCTGTGGCTGGATACCCATTCAAACATGGGTGAAAAAAATAAAATCTTACCCACCAACACACACACACACACACACACACACAGACACCC